>NW_027454413.1:0-80733 GCF_040206685.1 Ascaphus truei | reverse complement strand
CCTGTGCCTACAGTGTATGTATTTGTCAGTGTGTCTCTATCTGCATTTCTGTCTCTTGCTGGCCGCCAGCCTGTGTGATGATGTCAGCCTGTCTGTGATGTAAGAGAGACATTGTGATATCATCACATACTGTAGGCAGGATGGCAGGTGTAAAGCTTCTAAAAGAGAGAGGGAGGGAGAGAGGTAGAGGAGAGAGAGGGAGAAAGAGGGAGAGAGAGAGCAAGCAGCTCCTCCCTCCCATGCAAATGACTGGAGGCAGAGGAGTAGAGGGACAGAAGCCTGTGCTGCTTGTAATGGGACAGGATTTGGGGTGCTGTTTCATGCTCTATCTCCCTCCCTCCCACTGTCCTCAGGTGCAGAAAGTTTTCAAGGGAGAGAGGAAAGGAAGAGGAAAATGGAAGCTGAGGAGAGCTGGTCCTGTCCCTCTTGTTGGTAAAGAGGGGGCATCCAGAAAGAGGTAAGGAGATAGTTTTATTTTAATTCAAGAAGGAGTGCCTGGTGGCGTAGCTGGTGTGCTCTGTCACACTACAGACCCCTCCCTGTGTGTGTGCGTGCGTGCGTGCGTGCGTGCGTGCGTGCGTGCGTCTGCAGGGGGTATCTGTCCCATCCATAGATATCAGGGGTACTGCAGCTGCTGCTGCTGTTCAAACTTTTGCTTTAGGCCCATTCCTTTGATGTTAATAAGCGTTTCTAGTACAATCTTTTTCGCTCTGTTCACCCACATCTTTACATTACCTCGTGTGTGTGTGTGTGTGTGTGTGTGTGTGTGTGTATGTGTATGTGTGTGTACGTGTGTATAGCATGTGTTTGAAACACTATAACTGTATCTGCATAGAAAAAAAGCCTTCTTTTAGTAATGTACAGTTCAAATACTGTATGAACATGACCCCATCTCATCTCATCCCCCTGACTCTGGATACAAAACATTCATGTATTCGTTTGCAACTTTCATACAATTTGCTTGCACCATTTCAGAGAAATTAAATATTTAAAATGGAAATAAATTGGTAACTGCAGTAACAAACAACACTGTACATGCTAATAGTACATCCATGTAAGCAGTACATACATGCTCAGGAGTTGTTTTTTTGGATCGGTATATACTTGTCATTATCCACTTCAACCATTTTAATTCCCCCTTTTAAATTATTGTACTGGTTGATGTGTATGTATATATATATATATATATATATATATATATATATATATAGATATATATCTATATATATATATATATATATAATATTTCAACCATTATCACCTACAGTACAGTAGCATACAGTGCTCCCACTGCAGCAAGGGATTCTGGGAAATGACATGCAATGTTTACTCGCTCATCCCACAACGTGGCGGTATCAAATATAGCGTTTTCCCAGTTATTATATCCCTGCAGGATGTAGGATAATCCCAGCCAAACCCACATACTTACTACATTCCCGTTATGTCACATGTATTATTTCCTGTGAAGGAAGCGCTATGTATATTCCCATTATGGTCACAAATTGGACGATACTGTATTTCCATTATGTCTCCTATTATTTTCCCATGATATCTCATAGAATACTGTCATCCAAAACCACATCATTATTGAATGATTGAAAATGATGCTCCGTTTTATGTCAAGATTGTCTTGACACTTAGACCCCCAAGATTTCAATAGCGCCTCACTTAAAAGATGACATTATTTTTGATTCAAATGAACTTTTATGGTGCAGAAGCCGCATGGTGCCTGTGCCTACAGTGTATGTATTGTCAGTGTGTCTCTATCTGCATTTCTGTCTCTTGCTGGCCGCCAGCCTGTGTGATGATGTCAGCCTGTCTGTGATGTAGAGAGACATTGTGATATCATCACATACTGTAGGCAGGATGGCAGGTGTAAAGCTTCTAAAAGAGAGAGGGAGGGAGAGAGGTAGAGGAGAGAGAGGGAGAAAGAGGGAGAGAGAGAGCAAGCAGCTCCTCCCTCCCATGCAAATGACTGGAGGCAGAGGAGTAGAGGGACAGAAGCCTGTGCTGCTTGTATGGGACAGGATTTGGGGTGCTGTTTCATGCTCTATCTCCCTCCCTCCCACTGTCTCAGGTGCAGAAAGTTTTCAAGGGAGAGAGGAAAGGAAGAGGAAAATGGAAGCTGAGGAGAGCTGGTCCTGTCCCTCTTGTTGGTAAGAGGGGGCATCCAGAAAGAGGTAAGGAGATAGTTTATTTTAATTCAAGAAGGAGTGCCTGGTGGCGTAGCTGGTGTGCTCTGTCACACTACAGACCCCTCCCTGTGTGTGTGCGTGCGTGCGTGCGTGCGTGCGTGCGTGCGTGCGTGCGTCTGCAGGGGGTATCTGTCCCATCCATAGATATCAGGGTACTGCAGCTGCTGCTGCTGTTCAAACTTTTGCTTTAGGCCCATTCCTTTGATGTTAATAAGCGTTTCTAGTACAATCTTTTTCGCTCTGTTCACCCACATCTTTACATTACCTCGTGTGTGTGTGTGTGTGTGTGTGTGTGTGTGTGTATGTGTATGTGTGTGTACGTGTGTATAGCATGTGTTTGAAACACTATACTGTATCTGCATAGAAAAAAAGCCTTCTTTTAGTAATGTACAGTTCAAATACTGTATGAACATGACCCCATCTCATCTCATCCCCCTGACTCTGGATACAAAACATTCATGTATTCGTTTGCAACTTTTCATACAATTTGCTTGCACCATTTCAGAGAAATTAAATATTTAAAATGGAAATAAATTGGTAACTGCAGTAACAAACAACACTGTACATGCTAATAGTACATCCATGTAAGCAGTACATACATGCTCAGGAGTTGTTTTTTGGATCGGTATATACTTGTCATTATCCACTTCAACCATTTTAATTCCCCCCTTTTAAATTATTGTACTGGTTGATGTGTATGTATATATATATATATATATATATATATATATATATATAGATATATATCTATATATATATATATATATATATATATTTCAACCATTATCACCTACAGTACAGTAGCATACAGTGCTCCCACTGCAGCAAGGGATTCTGGGAAATGACATGCAATGTTTACTCGCTCATCCCACAACGTGGCGGTATCAAATATAGCGTTTTCCCAGTTATTATATCCCTGCAGGATGTAGGATAATCCCAGCCAAACCCACATACTTACTACATTCCCGTTATGTCACATGTATTATTTCCTGTGAAGAAGCGCTATGTATATTCCCATTATGGTCACAAATTGGACGATACTGTATTTCCATTATGTCTCCTATTATTTTCCCATGATATCTCATAGAATACTGTCATCCAAAACCACATCATTATTGAATGATTGAAAATGATGCTCCGTTTTATGTCAAGATTGTCTTGACACTTAGACCCCCAAGATTTCAATAGCGCCTCACTTAAAAGATGACATTATTTTTGATTCAAATGAACTTTTATGGTGCAGAAGCCGCATGGTGCCTGTGCCTACAGTGTATGTATTTGTCAGTGTGTCTCTATCTGCATTTCTGTCTCTTGCTGGCCGCCAGCCTGTGTGATGATGTCAGCCTGTCTGTGATGTAAGAGAGACATTGTGATATCATCACATACTGTAGGCAGGATGGCAGGTGTAAAGCTTCTAAAAGAGAGAGGGAGGGAGAGAGGTAGAGGAGAGAGAGGGAGAAAGAGGGAGAGAGAGAGCAAGCAGCTCCTCCCTCCCATGCAAATGACTGGAGGCAGAGGAGTAGAGGGACAGAAGCCTGTGCTGCTTGTAATGGGACAGGATTTGGGGTGCTGTTTCATGCTCTATCTCCCTCCCTCCCACTGTCTCAGGTGCAGAAAGTTTTCAAGGGAGAGAGGAAAGGAAGAGGAAAATGGAAGCTGAGGAGAGCTGGTCCTGTCCCTCTTGTTGGTAAAGAGGGGGCATCCAGAAAGAGGTAAGGAGATAGTTTTATTTTAATTCAAGAAGGAGTGCCTGGTGGCGTAGCTGGTGTGCTCTGTCACACTACAGACCCCTCCCTGTGTGTGTGCGTGCGTGCGTGCGTGCGTGCGTGCGTGCGTGCGTCTGCAGGGGGTATCTGTCCCATCCATAGATATCAGGGGTACTGCAGCTGCTGCTGCTGTTCAAACTTTTGCTTTAGGCCCATTCCTTTGATGTTAATAAGCGTTTCTAGTACAATCTTTTTCGCTCTGTTCACCCACATCTTTACATTACCTCGTGTGTGTGTGTGTGTGTGTGTGTGTGTGTGTGTATGTGTATGTGTGTGTACGTGTGTATAGCATGTGTTTGAAACACTATACTGTATCTGCATAGAAAAAAAGCCTTCTTTTAGTAATGTACAGTTCAAATACTGTATGAACATGACCCCATCTCATCTCATCCCCCTGACTCTGGATACAAAACATTCATGTATTCGTTTGCAACTTTTCATACAATTTGCTTGCACCATTTCAGAGAAATTAAATATTTAAAATGGAAATAAATTGGTAACTGCAGTAACAAACAACACTGTACATGCTAATAGTACATCCATGTAAGCAGTACATACATGCTCAGGAGTTGTTTTTTTGGATCGGTATATACTTGTCATTATCCACTTCAACCATTTTAATTCCCCCCTTTTAAATTATTGTACTGGTTGATGTGTATGTATATATATATATATATATATATATATATATATATATATAGATATATATCTATATATATATATATATATATATATTTCAACCATTATCACCTACAGTACAGTAGCATACAGTGCTCCCACTGCAGCAAGGGATTCTGGGAAATGACATGCAATGTTTACTCGCTCATCCCACAACGTGGCGGTATCAAATATAGCGTTTTCCCAGTTATTATATCCCTGCAGGATGTAGGATAATCCCAGCCAAACCCACATACTTACTACATTCCCGTTATGTCACATGTATTATTTCCTGTGAAGGAAGCGCTATGTATATTCCCATTATGGTCACAAATTGGACGATACTGTATTTCCATTATGTCTCCTATTATTTTCCCATGATATCTCATAGAATACTGTCATCCAAAACCACATCATTATTGAATGATTGAAAATGATGCTCCGTTTTATGTCAAGATTGTCTTGACACTTAGACCCCCAAGATTTCAATAGCGCCTCACTTAAAAGATGACATTATTTTTGATTCAAATGAACTTTTATGGTGCAGAAGCCGCATGGTGCCTGTGCCTACAGTGTATGTATTTGTCAGTGTGTCTCTATCTGCATTTCTGTCTCTTGCTGGCCGCCAGCCTGTGTGATGATGTCAGCCTGTCTGTGATGTAAGAGAGACATTGTGATATCATCACATACTGTAGGCAGGATGGCAGGTGTAAAGCTTCTAAAAGAGAGAGGGAGGGAGAGAGGTAGAGGAGAGAGAGGGAGAAAGAGGGAGAGAGAGAGCAAGCAGCTCCTCCCTCCCATGCAAATGACTGGAGGCAGAGGAGTAGAGGGACAGAAGCCTGTGCTGCTTGTAATGGGACAGGATTTGGGGTGCTGTTTCATGCTCTATCTCCCTCCCTCCCACTGTCTCAGGTGCAGAAAGTTTTCAAGGGAGAGAGGAAAGGAAGAGGAAAATGGAAGCTGAGGAGAGCTGGTCCTGTCCCTCTTGTTGGTAAAGAGGGGGCATCCAGAAAGAGGTAAGGAGATAGTTTTATTTTAATTCAAGAAGGAGTGCCTGGTGGCGTAGCTGGTGTGCTCTGTCACACTACAGACCCCTCCCTGTGTGTGTGCGTGCGTGCGTGCGTGCGTGCGTGCGTGCGTGCGTGCGTCTGCAGGGGGTATCTGTCCCATCCATAGATATCAGGGGTACTGCAGCTGCTGCTGCTGTTCAAACTTTTGCTTTAGGCCCATTCCTTTGATGTTAATAAGCGTTTCTAGTACAATCTTTTTCGCTCTGTTCACCCACATCTTTACATTACCTCGTGTGTGTGTGTGTGTGTGTGTGTGTGTGTGTGTATGTGTATGTGTGTGTACGTGTGTATAGCATGTGTTTGAAACACTATACTGTATCTGCATAGAAAAAAAGCCTTCTTTTAGTAATGTACAGTTCAAATACTGTATGAACATGACCCCATCTCATCTCATCCCCCTGACTCTGGATACAAAACATTCATGTATTCGTTTGCAACTTTTCATACAATTTGCTTGCACCATTTCAGAGAAATTAAATATTTAAAATGGAAATAAATTGGTAACTGCAGTAACAAACAACACTGTACATGCTAATAGTACATCCATGTAAGCAGTACATACATGCTCAGGAGTTGTTTTTTTGGATCGGTATATACTTGTCATTATCCACTTCAACCATTTTAATTCCCCCCTTTTAAATTATTGTACTGGTTGATGTGTATGTATATATATATATATATATATATATATATATATATATATAGATATATATCTATATATATATATATATATATATATTTCAACCATTATCACCTACAGTACAGTAGCATACAGTGCTCCCACTGCAGCAAGGGATTCTGGGAAATGACATGCAATGTTTACTCGCTCATCCCACAACGTGGCGGTATCAAATATAGCGTTTTCCCAGTTATTATATCCCTGCAGGATGTAGGATAATCCCAGCCAAACCCACATACTTACTACATTCCCGTTATGTCACATGTATTATTTCCTGTGAAGGAAGCGCTATGTATATTCCCATTATGGTCACAAATTGGACGATACTGTATTTCCATTATGTCTCCTATTATTTTCCCATGATATCTTAGAATACTGTCATCCAAAACCACATCATTATTGAATGATTGAAAATGATGCTCCGTTTTATGTCAAGATTGTCTTGACACTTAGACCCCCAAGATTTCAATAGCGCCTCACTTAAAAGATGACATTATTTTTGATTCAAATGAACTTTTATGGTGCAGAAGCCGCATGGTGCCTGTGCCTACAGTGTATGTATTTGTCAGTGTGTCTCTATCTGCATTTCTGTCTCTTGCTGGCCGCCAGCCTGTGTGATGATGTCAGCCTGTCTGTGATGTAAGAGAGACATTGTGATATCATCACATACTGTAGGCAGGATGGCAGGTGTAAAGCTTCTAAAGAGAGAGGGAGGGAGAGAGGTAGAGGAGAGAGAGGGAGAAAGAGGGAGAGAGAGAGCAAGCAGCTCCTCCCTCCCATGCAAATGACTGGAGGCAGAGGAGTAGAGGGACAGAAGCCTGTGCTGCTTGTAATGGGACAGGATTTGGGGTGCTGTTTCATGCTCTATCTCCTCCCTCCCACTGTCTCAGGTGCAGAAAGTTTTCAAGGGAGAGAGGAAAGGAAGAGGAAAATGGAAGCTGAGGAGAGCTGGTCCTGTCCCTCTTGTTGGTAAAGAGGGGGCATCCAGAAAGAGGTAAGGAGATAGTTTTATTTTAATTCAAGAAGGAGTGCCTGGTGGCGTAGCTGGTGTGCTCTGTCACACTACAGACCCCTCCCTGTGTGTGTGCGTGCGTGCGTGCGTGCGTGCGTGCGTGCGTGCGTGCGTCTGCAGGGGGTATCTGTCCCATCCATAGATATCAGGGGTACTGCAGCTGCTGCTGCTGTTCAAACTTTTGCTTTAGGCCCATTCCTTTGATGTTAATAAGCGTTTCTAGTACAATCTTTTTCGCTCTGTTCACCCACATCTTTACATTACCTCGTGTGTGTGTGTGTGTGTGTGTGTGTGTGTGTGTGTATGTGTATGTGTGTGTACGTGTGTATAGCATGTGTTTGAAACACTATACTGTATCTGCATAGAAAAAAAGCCTTCTTTTAGTAATGTACAGTTCAAATACTGTATGAACATGACCCCATCTCATCTCATCCCCCTGACTCTGGATACAAAACATTCATGTATTCGTTTGCAACTTTTCATACAATTTGCTTGCACCATTTCAGAGAAATTAAATATTTAAAATGGAAATAAATTGGTAACTGCAGTAACAAACAACACTGTACATGCTAATAGTACATCCATGTAAGCAGTACATACATGCTCAGGAGTTGTTTTTTTGGATCGGTATATACTTGTCATTATCCACTTCAACCATTTTAATTCCCCCCTTTTAAATTATTGTACTGGTTGATGTGTATGTATATATATATATATATATATATATATATATATATAGATATATATCTATATATATATATATATATATATATTTCAACCATTATCACCTACAGTACAGTAGCATACAGTGCTCCCACTGCAGCAAGGGATTCTGGGAAATGACATGCAATGTTTACTCGCTCATCCCACAACGTGGCGGTATCAAATATAGCGTTTTCCCAGTTATTATATCCCTGCAGGATGTAGGATAATCCCAGCCAAACCCACATACTTACTACATTCCCGTTATGTCACATGTATTATTTCCTGTGAAGAAGCGCTATGTATATTCCCATTATGGTCACAAATTGGACGATACTGTATTTCCATTATGTCTCCTATTATTTTCCCATGATATCTCATAGAATACTGTCATCCAAAACCACATCATTATTGAATGATTGAAAATGATGCTCCGTTTTATGTCAAGATTGTCTTGACACTTAGACCCCCAAGATTTCAATAGCGCCTCACTTAAAAGATGACATTATTTTTGATTCAAATGAACTTTTATGGTGCAGAAGCCGCATGGTGCCTGTGCCTACAGTGTATGTATTTGTCAGTGTGTCTCTATCTGCATTTCTGTCTCTTGCTGGCCGCCAGCCTGTGTGATGATGTCAGCCTGTCTGTGATGTAAGAGAGACATTGTGATATCATCACATACTGTAGGCAGGATGGCAGGTGTAAAGCTTCTAAAAGAGAGAGGGAGGGAGAGAGGTAGAGGAGAGAGAGGGAGAAAGAGGGAGAGAGAGAGCAAGCAGCTCCTCCCTCCCATGCAAATGACTGGAGGCAGAGGAGTAGAGGGACAGAAGCCTGTGCTGCTTGTAATGGGACAGGATTTGGGGTGCTGTTTCATGCTCTATCTCCCTCCCTCCCACTGTCTCAGGTGCAGAAAGTTTTCAAGGGAGAGAGGAAAGGAAGAGGAAAATGGAAGCTGAGGAGAGCTGGTCCTGTCCCTCTTGTTGGTAAAGAGGGGGCATCCAGAAAGAGGTAAGGAGATAGTTTTATTTTAATTCAAGAAGGAGTGCCTGGTGGCGTAGCTGGTGTGCTCTGTCACACTACAGACCCCTCCCTGTGTGTGTGCGTGCGTGCGTGCGTGCGTGCGTGCGTGCGTGCGTGCGTCTGCAGGGGGTATCTGTCCCATCCATAGATATCAGGGGTACTGCAGCTGCTGCTGCTGTTCAAACTTTTGCTTTAGGCCCATTCCTTTGATGTTAATAAGCGTTTCTAGTACAATCTTTTTCGCTCTGTTCACCCACATCTTTACATTACCTCGTGTGTGTGTGTGTGTGTGTGTGTGTGTGTGTGTGTATGTGTATGTGTGTGTACGTGTGTATAGCATGTGTTTGAAACACTATACTGTATCTGCATAGAAAAAAAGCCTTCTTTTAGTAATGTACAGTTCAAATACTGTATGAACATGACCCCATCTCATCTCATCCCCCTGACTCTGGATACAAAACATTCATGTATTCGTTTGCAACTTTTCATACAATTTGCTTGCACCATTTCAGAGAAATTAAATATTTAAAATGGAAATAAATTGGTAACTGCAGTAACAAACAACACTGTACATGCTAATAGTACATCCATGTAAGCAGTACATACATGCTCAGGAGTTGTTTTTTTGGATCGGTATATACTTGTCATTATCCACTTCAACCATTTTAATTCCCCCCTTTTAAATTATTGTACTGGTTGATGTGTATGTATATATATATATATATATATATATATATATATATATATAGATATATATCTATATATATATATATATATATATATTTCAACCATTATCACCTACAGTACAGTAGCATACAGTGCTCCCACTGCAGCAAGGGATTCTGGGAAATGACATGCAATGTTTACTCGCTCATCCCACAACGTGGCGGTATCAAATATAGCGTTTTCCCAGTTATTATATCCCTGCAGGATGTAGGATAATCCCAGCCAAACCCACATACTTACTACATTCCCGTTATGTCACATGTATTATTTCCTGTGAAGGAAGCGCTATGTATATTCCCATTATGGTCACAAATTGGACGATACTGTATTTCCATTATGTCTCCTATTATTTTCCCATGATATCTCATAGAATACTGTCATCCAAAACCACATCATTATTGAATGATTGAAAATGATGCTCCGTTTTATGTCAAGATTGTCTTGACACTTAGACCCCCAAGATTTCAATAGCGCCTCACTTAAAAGATGACATTATTTTTGATTCAAATGAACTTTTATGGTGCAGAAGCCGCATGGTGCCTGTGCCTACAGTGTATGTATTTGTCAGTGTGTCTCTATCTGCATTTCTGTCTCTTGCTGGCCGCCAGCCTGTGTGATGATGTCAGCCTGTCTGTGATGTAAGAGAGACATTGTGATATCATCACATACTGTAGGCAGGATGGCAGGTGTAAAGCTTCTAAAAGAGAGAGGGAGGGAGAGAGGTAGAGGAGAGAGAGGGAGAAAGAGGGAGAGAGAGAGCAAGCAGCTCCTCCCTCCCATGCAAATGACTGGAGGCAGAGGAGTAGAGGGACAGAAGCCTGTGCTGCTTGTAATGGGACAGGATTTGGGGTGCTGTTTCATGCTCTATCTCCCTCCCTCCCACTGTCTCAGGTGCAGAAAGTTTTCAAGGGAGAGAGGAAAGGAAGAGGAAAATGGAAGCTGAGGAGAGCTGGTCCTGTCCCTCTTGTTGGTAAAGAGGGGGCATCCAGAAAGAGGTAAGGAGATAGTTTTATTTTAATTCAAGAAGGAGTGCCTGGTGGCGTAGCTGGTGTGCTCTGTCACACTACAGACCCCTCCCTGTGTGTGTGCGTGCGTGCGTGCGTGCGTGCGTGCGTGCGTGCGTGCGTGCGTGCGTGCGTGCGTGCGTGCGTCTGCAGGGGGTATCTGTCCCATCCATAGATATCAGGGGTACTGCAGCTGCTGCTGCTGTTCAAACTTTTGCTTTAGGCCCATTCCTTTGATGTTAATAAGCGTTTCTAGTACAATCTTTTTCGCTCTGTTCACCCACATCTTTACATTACCTCGTGTGTGTGTGTGTGTGTGTGTGTGTGTGTGTGTGTATGTGTATGTGTGTGTACGTGTGTATAGCATGTGTTTGAAACACTATACTGTATCTGCATAGAAAAAAAGCCTTCTTTTAGTAATGTACAGTTCAAATACTGTATGAACATGACCCCATCTCATCTCATCCCCCTGACTCTGGATACAAAACATTCATGTATTCGTTTGCAACTTTTCATACAATTTGCTTGCACCATTTCAGAGAAATTAAATATTTAAAATGGAAATAAATTGGTAACTGCAGTAACAAACAACACTGTACATGCTAATAGTACATCCATGTAAGCAGTACATACATGCTCAGGAGTTGTTTTTTTGGATCGGTATATACTTGTCATTATCCACTTCAACCATTTTAATTCCCCCTTTTAAATTATTGTACTGGTTGATGTGTATGTATATATATATATATATATATATATATATATATATATATATAGATATATATCTATATATATATATATATATATATATATTTCAACCATTATCACCTACAGTACAGTAGCATACAGTGCTCCCACTGCAGCAAGGGATTCTGGGAAATGACATGCAATGTTTACTCGCTCATCCCACAACGTGGCGGTATCAAATATAGCGTTTTCCCAGTTATTATATCCCTGCAGGATGTAGGATAATCCCAGCCAAACCCACATACTTACTACATTCCCGTTATGTCACATGTATTATTTCCTGTGAAGGAAGCGCTATGTATATTCCCATTATGGTCACAAATTGGACGATACTGTATTTCCATTATGTCTCCTATTATTTTCCCATGATATCTCATAGAATACTGTCATCCAAAACCACATCATTATTGAATGATTGAAAATGATGCTCCGTTTTATGTCAAGATTGTCTTGACACTTAGACCCCCAAGATTTCAATAGCGCCTCACTTAAAAGATGACATTATTTTTGATTCAAATGAACTTTTATGGTGCAGAAGCCGCATGGTGCCTGTGCCTACAGTGTATGTATTTGTCAGTGTGTCTCTATCTGCATTTCTGTCTCTTGCTGGCCGCCAGCCTGTGTGATGATGTCAGCCTGTCTGTGATGTAAGAGAGACATTGTGATATCATCACATACTGTAGGCAGGATGGCAGGTGTAAAGCTTCTAAAAGAGAGAGGGAGGGAGAGAGGTAGAGGAGAGAGAGGGAGAAAGAGGGAGAGAGAGAGCAAGCAGCTCCTCCCTCCCATGCAAATGACTGGAGGCAGAGGAGTAGAGGGACAGAAGCCTGTGCTGCTTGTAATGGGACAGGATTTGGGGTGCTGTTTCATGCTCTATCTCCCTCCCTCCCACTGTCTCAGGTGCAGAAAGTTTTCAAGGGAGAGAGGAAAGGAAGAGGAAAATGGAAGCTGAGGAGAGCTGGTCCTGTCCCTCTTGTTGGTAAAGAGGGGGCATCCAGAAAGAGGTAAGGAGATAGTTTTATTTTAATTCAAGAAGGAGTGCCTGGTGGCGTAGCTGGTGTGCTCTGTCACACTACAGACCCCTCCCTGTGTGTGTGTGTGTGTGCGTGCGTGCGTGCGTGCGTGCGTGCGTGCGTGCGTGCGTCTGCAGGGGGTATCTGTCCCATCCATAGATATCAGGGGTACTGCAGCTGCTGCTGCTGTTCAAACTTTTGCTTTAGGCCCATTCCTTTGATGTTAATAAGCGTTTCTAGTACAATCTTTTTCGCTCTGTTCACCCACATCTTTACATTACCTCGTGTGTGTGTGTGTGTGTGTGTGTGTGTGTGTGTATGTGTATGTGTGTGTACGTGTGTATAGCATGTGTTTGAAACACTATACTGTATCTGCATAGAAAAAAAGCCTTCTTTTAGTAATGTACAGTTCAAATACTGTATGAACATGACCCCATCTCATCTCATCCCCCTGACTCTGGATACAAAACATTCATGTATTCGTTTGCAACTTTTCATACAATTTGCTTGCACCATTTCAGAGAAATTAAATATTTAAAATGGAAATAAATTGGTAACTGCAGTAACAAACAACACTGTACATGCTAATAGTACATCCATGTAAGCAGTACATACATGCTCAGGAGTTGTTTTTTTGGATCGGTATATACTTGTCATTATCCACTTCAACCATTTTAATTCCCCCCTTTTAAATTATTGTACTGGTTGATGTGTATGTATATATATATATATATATATATATATATATATATATATATATATATAGATATATATCTATATATATATATATATATATATATTTCAACCATTATCACCTACAGTACAGTAGCATACAGTGCTCCCACTGCAGCAAGGGATTCTGGGAAATGACATGCAATGTTTACTCGCTCATCCCACAACGTGGCGGTATCAAATATAGCGTTTTCCCAGTTATTATATCCCTGCAGGATGTAGGATAATCCCAGCCAAACCCACATACTTACTACATTCCCGTTATGTCACATGTATTATTTCCTGTGAAGGAAGCGCTATGTATATTCCCATTATGGTCACAAATTGGACGATACTGTATTTCCATTATGTCTCCTATTATTTTCCCATGATATCTCATAGAATACTGTCATCCAAAACCACATCATTATTGAATGATTGAAAATGATGCTCCGTTTTATGTCAAGATTGTCTTGACACTTAGACCCCCAAGATTTCAATAGCGCCTCACTTAAAAGATGACATTATTTTTGATTCAAATGAACTTTTATGGTGCAGAAGCCGCATGGTGCCTGTGCCTACAGTGTATGTATTTGTCAGTGTGTCTCTATCTGCATTTCTGTCTCTTGCTGGCCGCCAGCCTGTGTGATGATGTCAGCCTGTCTGTGATGTAAGAGAGACATTGTGATATCATCACATACTGTAGGCAGGATGGCAGGTGTAAAGCTTCTAAAAGAGAGAGGGAGGGAGAGAGGTAGAGGAGAGAGAGGGAGAAAGAGGGAGAGAGAGAGCGCAGCTCCTCCCTCCCATGCAAATGACTGGAGGCAGAGGAGTAGAGGGACAGAAGCCTGTGCTGCTTGTAATGGGACAGGATTTGGGGTGCTGTTTCATGCTCTATCTCCCTCCCTCCCACTGTCTCAGGTGCAGAAAGTTTTCAAGGGAGAGAGGAAAGGAAGAGGAAAATGGAAGCTGAGGAGAGCTGGTCCTGTCCCTCTTGTTGGTAAAGAGGGGGCATCCAGAAAGAGGTAAGGAGATAGTTTTATTTTAATTCAAGAAGGAGTGCCTGGTGGCGTAGCTGGTGTGCTCTGTCACACTACAGACCCCTCCCTGTGTGTGTGCGTGCGTGCGTGCGTGCGTGCGTGCGTGCGTGCGTGCGTGCGTCTGCAGGGGGTATCTGTCCCATCCATAGATATCAGGGGTACTGCAGCTGCTGCTGCTGTTCAAACTTTTGCTTTAGGCCCATTCCTTTGATGTTAATAAGCGTTTCTAGTACAATCTTTTTCGCTCTGTTCACCCACATCTTTACATTACCTCGTGTGTGTGTGTGTGTGTGTGTGTGTGTGTGTGTATGTGTATGTGTGTGTACGTGTGTATAGCATGTGTTTGAAACACTATACTGTATCTGCATAGAAAAAAAGCCTTCTTTTAGTAATGTACAGTTCAAATACTGTATGAACATGACCCCATCTCATCTCATCCCCCTGACTCTGGATACAAAACATTCATGTATTCGTTTGCAACTTTTCATACAATTTGCTTGCACCATTTCAGAGAAATTAAATATTTAAAATGGAAATAAATTGGTAACTGCAGTAACAAACAACACTGTACATGCTAATAGTACATCCATGTAAGCAGTACATACATGCTCAGGAGTTGTTTTTTTGGATCGGTATATACTTGTCATTATCCACTTCAACCATTTTAATTCCCCCCTTTTAAATTATTGTACTGGTTGATGTGTATGTATATATATATATATATATATATATATATATATATATATATAGATATATATCTATATATATATATATATATATATATATTTCAACCATTATCACCTACAGTACAGTAGCATACAGTGCTCCCACTGCAGCAAGGGATTCTGGGAAATGACATGCAATGTTTACTCGCTCATCCCACAACGTGGCGGTATCAAATATAGCGTTTTCCCAGTTATTATATCCCTGCAGGATGTAGGATAATCCCAGCCAAACCCACATACTTACTACATTCCCGTTATGTCACATGTATTATTTCCTGTGAAGGAAGCGCTATGTATATTCCCATTATGGTCACAAATTGGACGATACTGTATTTCCATTATGTCTCCTATTATTTTCCCATGATATCTCATAGAATACTGTCATCCAAAACCACATCATTATTGAATGATTGAAAATGATGCTCCGTTTTATGTCAAGATTGTCTTGACACTTAGACCCCCAAGATTTCAATAGCGCCTCACTTAAAAGATGACATTATTTTTGATTCAAATGAACTTTTATGGTGCAGAAGCCGCATGGTGCCTGTGCCTACAGTGTATGTATTTGTCAGTGTGTCTCTATCTGCATTTCTGTCTCTTGCTGGCCGCCAGCCTGTGTGATGATGTCAGCCTGTCTGTGATGTAAGAGAGACATTGTGATATCATCACATACTGTAGGCAGGATGGCAGGTGTAAAGCTTCTAAAAGAGAGAGGGAGGGAGAGAGGTAGAGGAGAGAGAGGGAGAAAGAGGGAGAGAGAGAGCAAGCAGCTCCTCCCTCCCATGCAAATGACTGGAGGCAGAGGAGTAGAGGGACAGAAGCCTGTGCTGCTTGTAATGGGACAGGATTTGGGGTGCTGTTTCATGCTCTATCTCCCTCCCTCCCACTGTCTCAGGTGCAGAAAGTTTTCAAGGGAGAGAGGAAAGGAAGAGGAAAATGGAAGCTGAGGAGAGCTGGTCCTGTCCCTCTTGTTGGTAAAGAGGGGGCATCCAGAAAGAGGTAAGGAGATAGTTTTATTTTAATTCAAGAAGGAGTGCCTGGTGGCGTAGCTGGTGTGCTCTGTCACACTACAGACCCCTCCCTGTGTGTGTGTGTGCGTGCGTGCGTGCGTGCGTGCGTGCGTGCGTGCGTGCGTCTGCAGGGGGTATCTGTCCCATCCATAGATATCAGGGGTACTGCAGCTGCTGCTGCTGTTCAAACTTTTGCTTTAGGCCCATTCCTTTGATGTTAATAAGCGTTTCTAGTACAATCTTTTTCGCTCTGTTCACCCACATCTTTACATTACCTCGTGTGTGTGTGTGTGTGTGTGTGTGTGTGTGTGTATGTGTATGTGTGTGTACGTGTGTATAGCATGTGTTTGAAACACTATACTGTATCTGCATAGAAAAAAAGCCTTCTTTTAGTAATGTACAGTTCAAATACTGTATGAACATGACCCCATCTCATCTCATCCCCCTGACTCTGGATACAAAACATTCATGTATTCGTTTGCAACTTTTCATACAATTTGCTTGCACCATTTCAGAGAAATTAAATATTTAAAATGGAAATAAATTGGTAACTGCAGTAACAAACAACACTGTACATGCTAATAGTACATCCATGTAAGCAGTACATACATGCTCAGGAGTTGTTTTTTTGGATCGGTATATACTTGTCATTATCCACTTCAACCATTTTAATTCCCCCCTTTTAAATTATTGTACTGGTTGATGTGTATGTATATATATATATATATATCTATATATATATATATATATAGATATATATCTATATATATATATATATATATATATTTCAACCATTATCACCTACAGTACAGTAGCATACAGTGCTCCCACTGCAGCAAGGGATTCTGGGAAATGACATGCAATGTTTACTCGCTCATCCCACAACGTGGCGGTATCAAATATAGCGTTTTCCCAGTTATTATATCCCTGCAGGATGTAGGATAATCCCAGCCAAACCCACATACTTACTACATTCCCGTTATGTCACATGTATTATTTCCTGTGAAGGAAGCGCTATGTATATTCCCATTATGGTCACAAATTGGACGATACTGTATTTCCATTATGTCTCCTATTATTTTCCCATGATATCTCATAGAATACTGTCATCCAAAACCACATCATTATTGAATGATTGAAAATGATGCTCCGTTTTATGTCAAGATTGTCTTGACACTTAGACCCCCAAGATTTCAATAGCGCCTCACTTAAAAGATGACATTATTTTTGATTCAAATGAACTTTTATGGTGCAGAAGCCGCATGGTGCCTGTGCCTACAGTGTATGTATTTGTCAGTGTGTCTCTATCTGCATTTCTGTCTCTTGCTGGCCGCCAGCCTGTGTGATGATGTCAGCCTGTCTGTGATGTAAGAGAGACATTGTGATATCATCACATACTGTAGGCAGGATGGCAGGTGTAAAGCTTCTAAAAGAGAGAGGGAGGGAGAGAGGTAGAGGAGAGAGAGGGAGAAAGAGGGAGAGAGAGAGCAAGCAGCTCCTCCCTCCCATGCAAATGACTGGAGGCAGAGGAGTAGAGGGACAGAAGCCTGTGCTGCTTGTAATGGGACAGGATTTGGGGTGCTGTTTCATGCTCTATCTCCCTCCCTCCCACTGTCTCAGGTGCAGAAAGTTTTCAAGGGAGAGAGGAAAGGAAGAGGAAAATGGAAGCTGAGGAGAGCTGGTCCTGTCCCTCTTGTTGGTAAAGAGGGGGCATCCAGAAAGAGGTAAGGAGATAGTTTTATTTTAATTCAAGAAGGAGTGCCTGGTGGCGTAGCTGGTGTGCTCTGTCACACTACAGACCCCTCCCTGTGTGTGTGCGTGCGTGCGTGCGTGCGTGCGTGCGTGCGTGCGTGCGTGCGTCTGCAGGGGGTATCTGTCCCATCCATAGATATCAGGGGTACTGCAGCTGCTGCTGCTGTTCAAACTTTTGCTTTAGGCCCATTCCTTTGATGTTAATAAGCGTTTCTAGTACAATCTTTTTCGCTCTGTTCACCCACATCTTTACATTACCTCGTGTGTGTGTGTGTGTGTGTGTGTGTGTGTGTGTGTGTGTGTATGTGTATGTGTGTGTACGTGTGTATAGCATGTGTTTGAAACACTATACTGTATCTGCATAGAAAAAAAGCCTTCTTTTAGTAATGTACAGTTCAAATACTGTATGAACATGACCCCATCTCATCTCATCCCCCTGACTCTGGATACAAAACATTCATGTATTCGTTTGCAACTTTTCATACAATTTGCTTGCACCATTTCAGAGAAATTAAATATTTAAAATGGAAATAAATTGGTAACTGCAGTAACAAACAACACTGTACATGCTAATAGTACATCCATGTAAGCAGTACATACATGCTCAGGAGTTGTTTTTTTGGATCGGTATATACTTGTCATTATCCACTTCAACCATTTTAATTCCCCCCTTTTAAATTATTGTACTGGTTGATGTGTATGTATATATATATATATATATATATATATATATATATATATAGATATATATCTATATATATATATATATATATATATTTCAACCATTATCACCTACAGTACAGTAGCATACAGTGCTCCCACTGCAGCAAGGGATTCTGGGAAATGACATGCAATGTTTACTCGCTCATCCCACAACGTGGCGGTATCAAATATAGCGTTTTCCCAGTTATTATATCCCTGCAGGATGTAGGATAATCCCAGCCAAACCCACATACTTACTACATTCCCGTTATGTCACATGTATTATTTCCTGTGAAGGAAGCGCTATGTATATTCCCATTATGGTCACAAATTGGACGATACTGTATTTCCATTATGTCTCCTATTATTTTCCCATGATATCTCATAGAATACTGTCATCCAAAACCACATCATTATTGAATGATTGAAAATGATGCTCCGTTTTATGTCAAGATTGTCTTGACACTTAGACCCCCAAGATTTCAATAGCGCCTCACTTAAAAGATGACATTATTTTTGATTCAAATGAACTTTTATGGTGCAGAAGCCGCATGGTGCCTGTGCCTACAGTGTATGTATTTGTCAGTGTGTCTCTATCTGCATTTCTGTCTCTTGCTGGCCGCCAGCCTGTGTGATGATGTCAGCCTGTCTGTGATGTAAGAGAGACATTGTGATATCATCACATACTGTAGGCAGGATGGCAGGTGTAAAGCTTCTAAAAGAGAGAGGGAGGGAGAGAGGTAGAGGAGAGAGAGGGAGAAAGAGGGAGAGAGAGAGCAAGCAGCTCCTCCCTCCCATGCAAATGACTGGAGGCAGAGGAGTAGAGGGACAGAAGCCTGTGCTGCTTGTAATGGGACAGGATTTGGGGTGCTGTTTCATGCTCTATCTCCCTCCCTCCCACTGTCTCAGGTGCAGAAAGTTTTCAAGGGAGAGAGGAAAGGAAGAGGAAAATGGAAGCTGAGGAGAGCTGGTCCTGTCCCTCTTGTTGGTAAAGAGGGGGCATCCAGAAAGAGGTAAGGAGATAGTTTTATTTTAATTCAAGAAGGAGTGCCTGGTGGCGTAGCTGGTGTGCTCTGTCACACTACAGACCCCTCCCTGTGTGTGTGCGTGCGTGCGTGCGTGCGTGCGTGCGTGCGTGCGTGCGTGCGTCTGCAGGGGGTATCTGTCCCATCCATAGATATCAGGGGTACTGCAGCTGCTGCTGCTGTTCAAACTTTTGCTTTAGGCCCATTCCTTTGATGTTAATAAGCGTTTCTAGTACAATCTTTTTCGCTCTGTTCACCCACATCTTTACATTACCTCGTGTGTGTGTGTGTGTGTGTGTGTGTGTGTGTGTGTGTGTATGTGTATGTGTGTGTACGTGTGTATAGCATGTGTTTGAAACACTATACTGTATCTGCATAGAAAAAAAGCCTTCTTTTAGTAATGTACAGTTCAAATACTGTATGAACATGACCCCATCTCATCTCATCCCCCTGACTCTGGATACAAAACATTCATGTATTCGTTTGCAACTTTTCATACAATTTGCTTGCACCATTTCAGAGAAATTAAATATTTAAAATGGAAATAAATTGGTAACTGCAGTAACAAACAACACTGTACATGCTAATAGTACATCCATGTAAGCAGTACATACATGCTCAGGAGTTGTTTTTTTGGATCGGTATATACTTGTCATTATCCACTTCAACCATTTTAATTCCCCCCTTTTAAATTATTGTACTGGTTGATGTGTATGTATATATATATATATATATATATATATATATATATATATAGATATATATCTATATATATATATATATATATATATTTCAACCATTATCACCTACAGTACAGTAGCATACAGTGCTCCCACTGCAGCAAGGGATTCTGGGAAATGACATGCAATGTTTACTCGCTCATCCCACAACGTGGCGGTATCAAATATAGCGTTTTCCCAGTTATTATATCCCTGCAGGATGTAGGATAATCCCAGCCAAACCCACATACTTACTACATTCCCGTTATGTCACATGTATTATTTCCTGTGAAGGAAGCGCTATGTATATTCCCATTATGGTCACAAATTGGACGATACTGTATTTCCATTATGTCTCCTATTATTTTCCCATGATATCTCATAGAATACTGTCATCCAAAACCACATCATTATTGAATGATTGAAAATGATGCTCCGTTTTATGTCAAGATTGTCTTGACACTTAGACCCCCAAGATTTCAATAGCGCCTCACTTAAAAGATGACATTATTTTTGATTCAAATGAACTTTTATGGTGCAGAAGCCGCATGGTGCCTGTGCCTACAGTGTATGTATTTGTCAGTGTGTCTCTATCTGCATTTCTGTCTCTTGCTGGCCGCCAGCCTGTGTGATGATGTCAGCCTGTCTGTGATGTAAGAGAGACATTGTGATATCATCACATACTGTAGGCAGGATGGCAGGTGTAAAGCTTCTAAAAGAGAGAGGGAGGGAGAGAGGTAGAGGAGAGAGAGGGAGAAAGAGGGAGAGAGAGAGCAAGCAGCTCCTCCCTCCCATGCAAATGACTGGAGGCAGAGGAGTAGAGGGACAGAAGCCTGTGCTGCTTGTAATGGGACAGGATTTGGGGTGCTGTTTCATGCTCTATCTCCCTCCCTCCCACTGTCTCAGGTGCAGAAAGTTTTCAAGGGAGAGAGGAAAGGAAGAGGAAAATGGAAGCTGAGGAGAGCTGGTCCTGTCCCTCTTGTTGGTAAAGAGGGGGCATCCAGAAAGAGGTAAGGAGATAGTTTTATTTTAATTCAAGAAGGAGTGCCTGGTGGCGTAGCTGGTGTGCTCTGTCACACTACAGACCCCTCCCTGTGTGTGTGCGTGCGTGCGTGCGTGCGTGCGTGCGTGCGTGCGTGCGTCTGCAGGGGGTATCTGTCCCATCCATAGATATCAGGGGTACTGCAGCTGCTGCTGCTGTTCAAACTTTTGCTTTAGGCCCATTCCTTTGATGTTAATAAGCGTTTCTAGTACAATCTTTTTCGCTCTGTTCACCCACATCTTTACATTACCTCGTGTGTGTGTGTGTGTGTGTGTGTGTGTGTGTGTATGTGTATGTGTGTGTACGTGTGTATAGCATGTGTTTGAAACACTATACTGTATCTGCATAGAAAAAAAGCCTTCTTTTAGTAATGTACAGTTCAAATACTGTATGAACATGACCCCATCTCATCTCATCCCCCTGACTCTGGATACAAAACATTCATGTATTCGTTTGCAACTTTTCATACAATTTGCTTGCACCATTTCAGAGAAATTAAATATTTAAAATGGAAATAAATTGGTAACTGCAGTAACAAACAACACTGTACATGCTAATAGTACATCCATGTAAGCAGTACATACATGCTCAGGAGTTGTTTTTTTGGATCGGTATATACTTGTCATTATCCACTTCAACCATTTTAATTCCCCCCTTTTAAATTATTGTACTGGTTGATGTGTATGTATATATATATATATATATATATATATATATATATATATAGATATATATCTATCTATATATATATATATATATATATATTTCAACCATTATCACCTACAGTACAGTAGCATACAGTGCTCCCACTGCAGCAAGGGATTCTGGGAAATGACATGCAATGTTTACTCGCTCATCCCACAACGTGGCGGTATCAAATATAGCGTTTTCCCAGTTATTATATCCCTGCAGGATGTAGGATAATCCCAGCCAAACCCACATACTTACTACATTCCCGTTATGTCACATGTATTATTTCCTGTGAAGGAAGCGCTATGTATATTCCCATTATGGTCACAAATTGGACGATACTGTATTTCCATTATGTCTCCTATTATTTTCCCATGATATCTCATAGAATACTGTCATCCAAAACCACATCATTATTGAATGATTGAAAATGATGCTCCGTTTTATGTCAAGATTGTCTTGACACTTAGACCCCCAAGATTTCAATAGCGCCTCACTTAAAAGATGACATTATTTTTGATTCAAATGAACTTTTATGGTGCAGAAGCCGCATGGTGCCTGTGCCTACAGTGTATGTATTTGTCAGTGTGTCTCTATCTGCATTTCTGTCTCTTGCTGGCCGCCAGCCTGTGTGATGATGTCAGCCTGTCTGTGATGTAAGAGAGACATTGTGATATCATCACATACTGTAGGCAGGATGGCAGGTGTAAAGCTTCTAAAAGAGAGAGGGAGGGAGAGAGGTAGAGGAGAGAGAGGGAGAAAGAGGGAGAGAGAGAGCAAGCAGCTCCTCCCTCCCATGCAAATGACTGGAGGCAGAGGAGTAGAGGGACAGAAGCCTGTGCTGCTTGTAATGGGACAGGATTTGGGGTGCTGTTTCATGCTCTATCTCCCTCCCTCCCACTGTCTCAGGTGCAGAAAGTTTTCAAGGGAGAGAGGAAAGGAAGAGGAAAATGGAAGCTGAGGAGAGCTGGTCCTGTCCCTCTTGTTGGTAAAGAGGGGGCATCCAGAAAGAGGTAAGGAGATAGTTTTATTTTAATTCAAGAAGGAGTGCCTGGTGGCGTAGCTGGTGTGCTCTGTCACACTACAGACCCCTCCCTGTGTGCGTGCGTGCGTGCGTGCGTGCGTGCGTGCGTGCGTGCGTGCGTGCGTGCGTGCGTGCGTGCGTGCGTGCGTGCGTGCGTCTGCAGGGGGTATCTGTCCCATCCATAGATATCAGGGGTACTGCAGCTGCTGCTGCTGTTCAAACTTTTGCTTTAGGCCCATTCCTTTGATGTTAATAAGCGTTTCTAGTACAATCTTTTTCGCTCTGTTCACCCACATCTTTACATTACCTCGTGTGTGTGTGTGTGTGTGTGTGTGTGTGTGTGTGTGTATGTGTATGTGTGTGTACGTGTGTATAGCATGTGTTTGAAACACTATACTGTATCTGCATAGAAAAAAAGCCTTCTTTTAGTAATGTACAGTTCAAATACTGTATGAACATGACCCCATCTCATCTCATCCCCCTGACTCTGGATACAAAACATTCATGTATTCGTTTGCAACTTTTCATACAATTTGCTTGCACCATTTCAGAGAAATTAAATATTTAAAATGGAAATAAATTGGTAACTGCAGTAACAAACAACACTGTACATGCTAATAGTACATCCATGTAAGCAGTACATACATGCTCAGGAGTTGTTTTTTTGGATCGGTATATACTTGTCATTATCCACTTCAACCATTTTAATTCCCCCCTTTTAAATTATTGTACTGGTTGATGTGTATGTATATATATATATATATATATATATATATATATATAGATATATATCTATATATATATATATATATATATATTTCAACCATTATCACCTACAGTACAGTAGCATACAGTGCTCCCACTGCAGCAAGGGATTCTGGGAAATGACATGCAATGTTTACTCGCTCATCCCACAACGTGGCGGTATCAAATATAGCGTTTTCCCAGTTATTATATCCCTGCAGGATGTAGGATAATCCCAGCCAAACCCACATACTTACTACATTCCCGTTATGTCACATGTATTATTTCCTGTGAAGGAAGCGCTATGTATATTCCCATTATGGTCACAAATTGGACGATACTGTATTTCCATTATGTCTCCTATTATTTTCCCATGATATCTCATAGAATACTGTCATCCAAAACCACATCATTATTGAATGATTGAAAATGATGCTCCGTTTTATGTCAAGATTGTCTTGACACTTAGACCCCCAAGATTTCAATAGCGCCTCACTTAAAAGATGACATTATTTTTGATTCAAATGAACTTTTATGGTGCAGAAGCCGCATGGTGCCTGTGCCTACAGTGTATGTATTTGTCAGTGTGTCTCTATCTGCATTTCTGTCTCTTGCTGGCCGCCAGCCTGTGTGATGATGTCAGCCTGTCTGTGATGTAAGAGAGACATTGTGATATCATCACATACTGTAGGCAGGATGGCAGGTGTAAAGCTTCTAAAAGAGAGAGGGAGGGAGAGAGGTAGAGGAGAGAGAGGGAGAAAGAGGGAGAGAGAGAGCAAGCAGCTCCTCCCTCCCATGCAAATGACTGGAGGCAGAGGAGTAGAGGGACAGAAGCCTGTGCTGCTTGTAATGGGACAGGATTTGGGGTGCTGTTTCATGCTCTATCTCCCTCCCTCCCACTGTCTCAGGTGCAGAAAGTTTTCAAGGGAGAGAGGAAAGGAAGAGGAAAATGGAAGCTGAGGAGAGCTGGTCCTGTCCCTCTTGTTGGTAAAGAGGGGGCATCCAGAAAGAGGTAAGGAGATAGTTTTATTTTAATTCAAGAAGGAGTGCCTGGTGGCGTAGCTGGTGTGCTCTGTCACACTACAGACCCCTCCCTGTGTGTGTGCGTGCGTGCGTGCGTGCGTGCGTGCGTGCGTGCGTGCGTGCGTGCGTCTGCAGGGGGTATCTGTCCCATCCATAGATATCAGGGGTACTGCAGCTGCTGCTGCTGTTCAAACTTTTGCTTTAGGCCCATTCCTTTGATGTTAATAAGCGTTTCTAGTACAATCTTTTTCGCTCTGTTCACCCACATCTTTACATTACCTCGTGTGTGTGTGTGTGTGTGTGTGTGTGTGTGTGTATGTGTATGTGTGTGTACGTGTGTATAGCATGTGTTTGAAACACTATACTGTATCTGCATAGAAAAAAAGCCTTCTTTTAGTAATGTACAGTTCAAATACTGTATGAACATGACCCCATCTCATCTCATCCCCCTGACTCTGGATACAAAACATTCATGTATTCGTTTGCAACTTTTCATACAATTTGCTTGCACCATTTCAGAGAAATTAAATATTTAAAATGGAAATAAATTGGTAACTGCAGTAACAAACAACACTGTACATGCTAATAGTACATCCATGTAAGCAGTACATACATGCTCAGGAGTTGTTTTTTTGGATCGGTATATACTTGTCATTATCCACTTCAACCATTTTAATTCCCCCCTTTTAAATTATTGTACTGGTTGATGTGTATGTATATATATATATATATATATATATATATATATATATATAGATATATATCTATATATATATATATATATATATATTTCAACCATTATCACCTACAGTACAGTAGCATACAGTGCTCCCACTGCAGCAAGGGATTCTGGGAAATGACATGCAATGTTTACTCGCTCATCCCACAACGTGGCGGTATCAAATATAGCGTTTTCCCAGTTATTATATCCCTGCAGGATGTAGGATAATCCCAGCCAAACCCACATACTTACTACATTCCCGTTATGTCACATGTATTATTTCCTGTGAAGGAAGCGCTATGTATATTCCCATTATGGTCACAAATTGGACGATACTGTATTTCCATTATGTCTCCTATTATTTTCCCATGATATCTCATAGAATACTGTCATCCAAAACCACATCATTATTGAATGATTGAAAATGATGCTCCGTTTTATGTCAAGATTGTCTTGACACTTAGACCCCCAAGATTTCAATAGCGCCTCACTTAAAAGATGACATTATTTTTGATTCAAATGAACTTTTATGGTGCAGAAGCCGCATGGTGCCTGTGCCTACAGTGTATGTATTTGTCAGTGTGTCTCTATCTGCATTTCTGTCTCTTGCTGGCCGCCAGCCTGTGTGATGATGTCAGCCTGTCTGTGATGTAAGAGAGACATTGTGATATCATCACATACTGTAGGCAGGATGGCAGGTGTAAAGCTTCTAAAAGAGAGAGGGAGGGAGAGAGGTAGAGGAGAGAGAGGGAGAAAGAGGGAGAGAGAGAGCAAGCAGCTCCTCCCTCCCATGCAAATGACTGGAGGCAGAGGAGTAGAGGGACAGAAGCCTGTGCTGCTTGTAATGGGACAGGATTTGGGGTGCTGTTTCATGCTCTATCTCCCTCCCTCCCACTGTCTCAGGTGCAGAAAGTTTTCAAGGGAGAGAGGAAAGGAAGAGGAAAATGGAAGCTGAGGAGAGCTGGTCCTGTCCCTCTTGTTGGTAAAGAGGGGGCATCCAGAAAGAGGTAAGGAGATAGTTTTATTTTAATTCAAGAAGGAGTGCCTGGTGGCGTAGCTGGTGTGCTCTGTCACACTACAGACCCCTCCCTGTGTGCGTGCGTGCGTGCGTGCGTGCGTGCGTGCGTGCGTGCGTGCGTGCGTCTGCAGGGGGTATCTGTCCCATCCATAGATATCAGGGGTACTGCAGCTGCTGCTGCTGTTCAAACTTTTGCTTTAGGCCCATTCCTTTGATGTTAATAAGCGTTTCTAGTACAATCTTTTTCGCTCTGTTCACCCACATCTTTACATTACCTCGTGTGTGTGTGTGTGTGTGTGTGTGTGTGTGTGTGTATGTGTATGTGTGTGTACGTGTGTATAGCATGTGTTTGAAACACTATACTGTATCTGCATAGAAAAAAAGCCTTCTTTTAGTAATGTACAGTTCAAATACTGTATGAACATGACCCCATCTCATCTCATCCCCCTGACTCTGGATACAAAACATTCATGTATTCGTTTGCAACTTTTCATACAATTTGCTTGCACCATTTCAGAGAAATTAAATATTTAAAATGGAAATAAATTGGTAACTGCAGTAACAAACAACACTGTACATGCTAATAGTACATCCATGTAAGCAGTACATACATGCTCAGGAGTTGTTTTTTTGGATCGGTATATACTTGTCATTATCCACTTCAACCATTTTAATTCCCCCCTTTTAAATTATTGTACTGGTTGATGTGTATGTATATATATATATATATATATATATATATATATATACAGCTAAACCCCGTTATAACGCGGGTCTCGGGGTCCACCCCGAGACCACCGCGTTACTAACGGGGTCGCGAGAAAAAAAAATAGCCGCCGCGCTTTAGCGCATATTCATCCCGCGGGACAGGAGATGGGAGCGGGCATGTCCCTCCGCTCCCCGCTTCCCCCTGTCACCGCGGGACAGGCCGCGGGGCAGGAGATGGGAGCGGGGATGTCTCTCCTGTCCCCGCTTCCCCCTGTCACCTCGGGACAGGCCGCGGGGCAGGAGATGGGAGCGGGGATGTCTCTCCTGTCCCCGCTTCCCCCTGTCACCTCGGGACAGGCCGCGGGGCAGGAGATGGGAGCGGGGATGTCCCTCCTGTCCCCGCTTCCCCCTGTCACCTCGGGACAGGCCGCGGGGCAGGAGATGGGAGCGGGGATGTCTCTCCTGTCCCCGCTTCCCCCTGTCACCTCGGGACAGGCCGCGGGGCAGGAGATGGGAGCGGGGATGTCTCTCCTGTCCCCGCTTCCCCCTGTCACCTCGGGACAGGCCGCGGGGCAGGAGATGGGAGCGGGGATGTCCCTCCTGTCCCCGCTTCCCCCTGTCACCTCGGGACAGGCCGCGGGGCAGGAGATGGGAGCGGGGATGTCTCTCCTGTCCCCGCTTCCCCCTGTCACCTCGGGACAGGCCGCGGGGCAGGAGATGGGAGTGGGGATGTCCCCTCAGGTCGCCGCTTACCTCAGAACCATGCTGCCTGCATGGAGGTTGTAGCGGGGGGTTTCTTCTCCCCACCGCTGTCCCCGGTGCTCCCGCTGCCTGCGCGGGAGGAGGGGGGGGAGCGGGTGGTGGTGCTGGTCGCGGCCCGTCTGTGTAGAGTGAGAGAGTGTGTGTGTATGTATATATGGGAGAGAAAGTGTGTGTGTGTATATGGGTGTGTGAGTGTGGGTAAGTGTCTGAGTGTGTGTGTAAGTGTGTGTAAGTGTGTGTGAGTGTGTGTGAGTGTCTGTGAGTGTGTAAGTGTGTGTGAGTGTGTGTGAGTGTGTGTGAGTGTGTGTGAGTGTCTGTGAGTGTCTGTGAGTGTCTGTGAGTGTCTGTGAGTGTCTAAGTGTGTGTGAGTGTGTGTGAGTGTCTGTGAGTGTGTAAGTGTGTGTGAGTGTGTGTGAGTGTGTGTCTGTGAGTGTCTAAGTGTGTGTAAGTGTGTGTAAGTGTGTGTGAGTGTGTGTGAGTGTCTAAGTGTGTGTAAGTGTGTGTGTGTGTGTGTGAGTGTGTGTGAGTGTCTGTAAGTGTGCGTAAGTGTGCGTGAGTGTGCGTAAGTGTGTGTGAGTGTGCGTGAGTGTGGTCAGTGTGTGTGCAGTGTGTCAGTGTGAGCAATGAGCAGTGTGTGTGCAGTGTGCAGTGTGTGTGCAGTGTGGCAGTGAGCAATGAGCAGTGTGTGTGCAGTGAGTGTGTGCAGTGTGTCAGTGTGAGCAATGAGCAGTGTGTGTGCAGTGTGCAGTGTGTGTGCAGTGTGGCAGTGTGAGCAATGAGCAGTGTGTGTGCAGTGAGTGTGTGCAGTGTGCAAAAAAAAAAATGTAAAAAATTTTTTTTTTTTAAAAAACGGGAGCCACGGGAAAACCGCGTTATAACCGAATCGCGGTATAACGAGGCGCGTTATAACGGGGTTTAGCTGTATATATAGATATATATCTATATATATATATATATATATATATTTCAACCATTATCACCTACAGTACAGTAGCATACAGTGCTCCCACTGCAGCAAGGGATTCTGGGAAATGACATGCAATGTTTACTCGTTCATCCCACAACGTGGCGGTATCAAATATAGCGTTTTCCCAGTTATTATATCCCTGCAGGATGTAGGATAATAACAGCCAAACCCACATACTTACTACATTCCCGTTATGTCACATGTATTATTTCCTGTGAAGGAAGCGCTATGTATATTCCCATTATGGTCACAAATTGGACGATACTGTATTTCCATTATGTCTCCTATTATTTTCCCATGATATCTCATAGAATACTGTCATCCAAAACCACATCATTATTGAATGATTGAAAATGATGCTCCGTTTTATGTCAAGATTGTCTTGACACTTAGACCCCCAAGATTTCAATAGCGCCTCACTTAAAAGATGACATTATTTTTGATTCAAATGAACTTTTATGGTGCAGAAGCCGCATGGTGCCTGTGCCTACAGTGTATGTATTTGTCAGTGTGTCTCTATCTGCATTTCTGTCTCTTGCTGGCCGCCAGCCTGTGTGATGATGTCAGCCTGTCTGTGATGTAAGAGAGACATTGTGATATCATCACATACTGTAGGCAGGATGGCAGGTGTAAAGCTTCTAAAAGAGAGAGGGAGGGAGAGAGGTAGAGGAGAGAGAGGGAGAAAGAGGGAGAGAGAGAGCAAGCAGCTCCTCCCTCCCATGCAAATGACTGGAGGCAGAGGAGTAGAGGGACAGAAGCCTGTGCTGCTTGTAATGGGACAGGATTTGGGGTGCTGTTTCATGCTCTATCTCCCTCCCTCCCACTGTCTCAGGTGCAGAAAGTTTTCAAGGGAGAGAGGAAAGGAAGAGGAAAATGGAAGCTGAGGAGAGCTGGTCCTGTCCCTCTTGTTGGTAAAGAGGGGGCATCCAGAAAGAGGTAAGGAGATAGTTTTATTTTAATTCAAGAAGGAGTGCCTGGTGGCGTAGCTGGTGTGCTCTGTCACACTACAGACCCCTCCCTGTGTGTGTGCGTGCGTGCGTGCGTGCGTGCGTGCGTGCGTGCGTGCGTGCGTGCGTGCGTCTGCAGGGGGTATCTGTCCCATCCATAGATATCAGGGGTACTGCAGCTGCTGCTGCTGTTCAAACTTTTGCTTTAGGCCCATTCCTTTGATGTTAATAAGCGTTTCTAGTACAATCTTTTTCGCTCTGTTCACCCACATCTTTACATTACCTCGTGTGTGTGTGTGTGTGTGTGTGTGTGTGTGTGTATGTGTATGTGTGTGTACGTGTGTATAGCATGTGTTTGAAACACTATACTGTATCTGCATAGAAAAAAAGCCTTCTTTTAGTAATGTACAGTTCAAATACTGTATGAACATGACCCCATCTCATCTCATCCCCCTGACTCTGGATACAAAACATTCATGTATTCGTTTGCAACTTTTCATACAATTTGCTTGCACCATTTCAGAGAAATTAAATATTTAAAATGGAAATAAATTGGTAACTGCAGTAACAAACAACACTGTACATGCTAATAGTACATCCATGTAAGCAGTACATACATGCTCAGGAGTTGTTTTTTTGGATCGGTATATACTTGTCATTATCCACTTCAACCATTTTAATTCCCCCCTTTTAAATTATTGTACTGGTTGATGTGTATGTATATATATATATATATATATATATATATATATATATATATATAGATATATATCTATATATATATATATATATATATATTTCAACCATTATCACCTACAGTACAGTAGCATACAGTGCTCCCACTGCAGCAAGGGATTCTGGGAAATGACATGCAATGTTTACTCGCTCATCCCACAACGTGGCGGTATCAAATATAGCGTTTTCCCAGTTATTATATCCCTGCAGGATGTAGGATAATCCCAGCCAAACCCACATACTTACTACATTCCCGTTATGTCACATGTATTATTTCCTGTGAAGGAAGCGCTATGTATATTCCCATTATGGTCACAAATTGGACGATACTGTATTTCCATTATGTCTCCTATTATTTTCCCATGATATCTCATAGAATACTGTCATCCAAAACCACATCATTATTGAATGATTGAAAATGATGCTCCGTTTTATGTCAAGATTGTCTTGACACTTAGACCCCCAAGATTTCAATAGCGCCTCACTTAAAAGATGACATTATTTTTGATTCAAATGAACTTTTATGGTGCAGAAGCCGCATGGTGCCTGTGCCTACAGTGTATGTATTTGTCAGTGTGTCTCTATCTGCATTTCTGTCTCTTGCTGGCCGCCAGCCTGTGTGATGATGTCAGCCTGTCTGTGATGTAAGAGAGACATTGTGATATCATCACATACTGTAGGCAGGATGGCAGGTGTAAAGCTTCTAAAAGAGAGAGGGAGGGAGAGAGGTAGAGGAGAGAGAGGGAGAAAGAGGGAGAGAGAGAGCAAGCAGCTCCTCCCTCCCATGCAAATGACTGGAGGCAGAGGAGTAGAGGGACAGAAGCCTGTGCTGCTTGTAATGGGACAGGATTTGGGGTGCTGTTTCATGCTCTATCTCCCTCCCTCCCACTGTCTCAGGTGCAGAAAGTTTTCAAGGGAGAGAGGAAAGGAAGAGGAAAATGGAAGCTGAGGAGAGCTGGTCCTGTCCCTCTTGTTGGTAAAGAGGGGGCATCCAGAAAGAGGTAAGGAGATAGTTTTATTTTAATTCAAGAAGGAGTGCCTGGTGGCGTAGCTGGTGTGCTCTGTCACACTACAGACCCCTCCCTGTGTGTGTGCGTGCGTGCGTGCGTGCGTGCGTGCGTGCGTGCGTCTGCAGGGGGTATCTGTCCCATCCATAGATATCAGGGGTACTGCAGCTGCTGCTGCTGTTCAAACTTTTGCTTTAGGCCCATTCCTTTGATGTTAATAAGCGTTTCTAGTACAATCTTTTTCGCTCTGTTCACCCACATCTTTACATTACCTCGTGTGTGTGTGTGTGTGTGTGTGTGTGTGTGTGTATGTGTATGTGTGTGTACGTGTGTATAGCATGTGTTTGAAACACTATACTGTATATCTGCATAGAAAAAAAGCCTTCTTTTAGTAATGTACAGTTCAAATACTGTATGAACATGACCCCATCTCATCTCATCCCCCTGACTCTGGATACAAAACATTCATGTATTCGTTTGCAACTTTTCATACAATTTGCTTGCACCATTTCAGAGAAATTAAATATTTAAAATGGAAATAAATTGGTAACTGCAGTAACAAACAACACTGTACATGCTAATAGTACATCCATGTAAGCAGTACATACATGCTCAGGAGTTGTTTTTTTGGATCGGTATATACTTGTCATTATCCACTTCAACCATTTTAATTCCCCCCTTTTAAATTATTGTACTGGTTGATGTGTATGTATATATATATATATATATATATATATATATATAGATATATATCTATATATATATATATATATATATATTTCAACCATTATCACCTACAGTACAGTAGCATACAGTGCTCCCACTGCAGCAAGGGATTCTGGGAAATGACATGCAATGTTTACTCGCTCATCCCACAACGTGGCGGTATCAAATATAGCGTTTTCCCAGTTATTATATCCCTGCAGGATGTAGGATAATCCCAGCCAAACCCACATACTTACTACATTCCCGTTATGTCACATGTATTATTTCCTGTGAAGGAAGCGCTATGTATATTCCCATTATGGTCACAAATTGGACGATACTGTATTTCCATTATGTCTCCTATTATTTTCCCATGATATCTCATAGAATACTGTCATCCAAAACCACATCATTATTGAATGATTGAAAATGATGCTCCGTTTTATGTCAAGATTGTCTTGACACTTAGACCCCCAAGATTTCAATAGCGCCTCACTTAAAAGATGACATTATTTTTGATTCAAATGAACTTTTATGGTGCAGAAGCCGCATGGTGCCTGTGCCTACAGTGTATGTATTTGTCAGTGTGTCTCTATCTGCATTTCTGTCTCTTGCTGGCCGCCAGCCTGTGTGATGATGTCAGCCTGTCTGTGATGTAAGAGAGACATTGTGATATCATCACATACTGTAGGCAGGATGGCAGGTGTAAAGCTTCTAAAAGAGAGAGGGAGGGAGAGAGGTAGAGGAGAGAGAGGGAGAAAGAGGGAGAGAGAGAGCAAGCAGCTCCTCCCTCCCATGCAAATGACTGGAGGCAGAGGAGTAGAGGGACAGAAGCCTGTGCTGCTTGTAATGGGACAGGATTTGGGGTGCTGTTTCATGCTCTATCTCCCTCCCTCCCACTGTCTCAGGTGCAGAAAGTTTTCAAGGGAGAGAGGAAAGGAAGAGGAAAATGGAAGCTGAGGAGAGCTGGTCCTGTCCCTCTTGTTGGTAAAGAGGGGGCATCCAGAAAGAGGTAAGGAGATAGTTTTATTTTAATTCAAGAAGGAGTGCCTGGTGGCGTAGCTGGTGTGCTCTGTCACACTACAGACCCCTCCCTGTGTGTGTGCGTGCGTGCGTGCGTGCGTGCGTGCGTGCGTGCGTGCGTGCGTGCGTGCGTGCGTGCGTCTGCAGGGGGTATCTGTCCCATCCATAGATATCAGGGGTACTGCAGCTGCTGCTGCTGTTCAAACTTTTGCTTTAGGCCCATTCCTTTGATGTTAATAAGCGTTTCTAGTACAATCTTTTTCGCTCTGTTCACCCACATCTTTACATTACCTCGTGTGTGTGTGTGTGTGTGTGTGTGTGTGTGTGTGTATGTGTATGTGTGTGTACGTGTGTATAGCATGTGTTTGAAACACTATACTGTATCTGCATAGAAAAAAAGCCTTCTTTTAGTAATGTACAGTTCAAATACTGTATGAACATGACCCCATCTCATCTCATCCCCCTGACTCTGGATACAAAACATTCATGTATTCGTTTGCAACTTTTCATACAATTTGCTTGCACCATTTCAGAGAAATTAAATATTTAAAATGGAAATAAATTGGTAACTGCAGTAACAAACAACACTGTACATGCTAATAGTACATCCATGTAAGCAGTACATACATGCTCAGGAGTTGTTTTTTTGGATCGGTATATACTTGTCATTATCCACTTCAACCATTTTAATTCCCCCCTTTTAAATTATTGTACTGGTTGATGTGTATGTATATATATATATATATATATATATATATATATACAGCTAAACCCCGTTATAACGCGGGTCTCGGGGTCCACCCCGAGACCACCGCGTTACTAACGGGGTCGCGAGAAAAAAAAATAGCCGCCGCGCTTTAGCGCATATTCATCCCGCGGGACAGGAGATGGGAGCGGGCATGTCCCTCCGCTCCCCGCTTCCCCCTGTCACCGCGGGACAGGCCGCGGGGCAGGAGATGGGAGCGGGGATGTCTCTCCTGTCCCCGCTTCCCCCTGTCACCTCGGGACAGGCCGCGGGGCAGGAGATGGGAGCGGGGATGTCTCTCCTGTCCCCGCTTCCCCCTGTCACCTCGGGACAGGCCGCGGGGCAGGAGATGGGAGCGGGGATGTCCCTCCTGTCCCCGCTTCCCCCTGTCACCTCGGGACAGGCCGCGGGGCAGGAGATGGGAGCGGGGATGTCTCTCCTGTCCCCGCTTCCCCCTGTCACCTCGGGACAGGCCGCGGGGCAGGAGATGGGAGCGGGGATGTCTCTCCTGTCCCCGCTTCCCCCTGTCACCTCGGGACAGGCCGCGGGGCAGGAGATGGGAGCGGGGATGTCCCTCCTGTCCCCGCTTCCCCCTGTCACCTCGGGACAGGCCGCGGGGCAGGAGATGGGAGCGGGGATGTCTCTCCTGTCCCCGCTTCCCCCTGTCACCTCGGGACAGGCCGCGGGGCAGGAGATGGGAGTGGGGATGTCCCCTCAGGTCGCCGCTTACCTCAGAACCATGCTGCCTGCATGGAGGTTGTAGCGGGGGGTTTCTTCTCCCCACCGCTGTCCCCGGTGCTCCCGCTGCCTGCGCGGGAGGAGGGGGGGGAGCGGGTGGTGGTGCTGGTCGCGGCCCGTCTGTGTAGAGTGAGAGAGTGTGTGTGTATGTATATATGGGAGAGAAAGTGTGTGTGTGTATATGGGTGTGTGAGTGTGGGTAAGTGTCTGAGTGTGTGTGTAAGTGTGTGTAAGTGTGTGTGAGTGTGTGTGAGTGTCTGTGAGTGTGTAAGTGTGTGTGAGTGTGTGTGAGTGTGTGTGAGTGTCTGTGAGTGTCTGTGAGTGTCTGTGAGTGTCTGTGAGTGTCTAAGTGTGTGTGAGTGTGTGTGAGTGTCTGTGAGTGTGTAAGTGTGTGTGAGTGTGTGTGAGTGTGTGTCTGTGAGTGTCTAAGTGTGTGTAAGTGTGTGTAAGTGTGTGTGAGTGTGTGTGAGTGTCTAAGTGTGTGTAAGTGTGTGTGTGTGTGTGTGAGTGTGTGTGAGTGTCTGTAAGTGTGCGTAAGTGTGCGTGAGTGTGCGTAAGTGTGTGTGAGTGTGCGTGAGTGTGGTCAGTGTGTGTGCAGTGTGTCAGTGTGAGCAATGAGCAGTGTGTGTGCAGTGTGCAGTGTGTGTGCAGTGTGGCAGTGAGCAATGAGCAGTGTGTGTGCAGTGAGTGTGTGCAGTGTGTCAGTGTGAGCAATGAGCAGTGTGTGTGCAGTGTGCAGTGTGTGTGCAGTGTGGCAGTGTGAGCAATGAGCAGTGTGTGTGCAGTGAGTGTGTGCAGTGTGCAAAAAAAAAAATGTAAAAAATTTTTTTTTTAAAAAAAACGGGAGCCACGGGAAAACCGCGTTATAACCGAATCGCGGTATAACGAGGCGCGTTATAACGGGGTTTAGCTGTATATATAGATATATATCTATATATATATATATATATATATATTTCAACCATTATCACCTACAGTACAGTAGCATACAGTGCTCCCACTGCAGCAAGGGATTCTGGGAAATGACATGCAATGTTTACTCGTTCATCCCACAACGTGGCGGTATCAAATATAGCGTTTTCCCAGTTATTATATCCCTGCAGGATGTAGGATAATAACAGCCAAACCCACATACTTACTACATTCCCGTTATGTCACATGTATTATTTCCTGTGAAGGAAGCGCTATGTATATTCCCATTATGGTCACAAATTGGACGATACTGTATTTCCATTATGTCTCCTATTATTTTCCCATGATATCTCATAGAATACTGTCATCCAAAACCACATCATTATTGAATGATTGAAAATGATGCTCCGTTTTATGTCAAGATTGTCTTGACACTTAGACCCCCAAGATTTCAATAGCGCCTCACTTAAAAGATGACATTATTTTTGATTCAAATGAACTTTTATGGTGCAGAAGCCGCATGGTGCCTGTGCCTACAGTGTATGTATTTGTCAGTGTGTCTCTATCTGCATTTCTGTCTCTTGCTGGCCGCCAGCCTGTGTGATGATGTCAGCCTGTCTGTGATGTAAGAGAGACATTGTGATATCATCACATACTGTAGGCAGGATGGCAGGTGTAAAGCTTCTAAAAGAGAGAGGGAGGGAGAGAGGTAGAGGAGAGAGAGGGAGAAAGAGGGAGAGAGAGAGCAAGCAGCTCCTCCCTCCCATGCAAATGACTGGAGGCAGAGGAGTAGAGGGACAGAAGCCTGTGCTGCTTGTAATGGGACAGGATTTGGGGTGCTGTTTCATGCTCTATCTCCCTCCCTCCCACTGTCTCAGGTGCAGAAAGTTTTCAAGGGAGAGAGGAAAGGAAGAGGAAAATGGAAGCTGAGGAGAGCTGGTCCTGTCCCTCTTGTTGGTAAAGAGGGGGCATCCAGAAAGAGGTAAGGAGATAGTTTTATTTTAATTCAAGAAGGAGTGCCTGGTGGCGTAGCTGGTGTGCTCTGTCACACTACAGACCCCTCCCTGTGTGTGTGCGTGCGTGCGTGCGTGCGTGCGTGCGTGCGTGCGTGCGTGCGTGCGTGCGTCTGCAGGGGGTATCTGTCCCATCCATAGATATCAGGGGTACTGCAGCTGCTGCTGCTGTTCAAACTTTTGCTTTAGGCCCATTCCTTTGATGTTAATAAGCGTTTCTAGTACAATCTTTTTCGCTCTGTTCACCCACATCTTTACATTACCTCGTGTGTGTGTGTGTGTGTGTGTGTGTGTGTGTGTATGTGTATGTGTGTGTACGTGTGTATAGCATGTGTTTGAAACACTATACTGTATCTGCATAGAAAAAAAGCCTTCTTTTAGTAATGTACAGTTCAAATACTGTATGAACATGACCCCATCTCATCTCATCCCCCTGACTCTGGATACAAAACATTCATGTATTCGTTTGCAACTTTTCATACAATTTGCTTGCACCATTTCAGAGAAATTAAATATTTAAAATGGAAATAAATTGGTAACTGCAGTAACAAACAACACTGTACATGCTAATAGTACATCCATGTAAGCAGTACATACATGCTCAGGAGTTGTTTTTTTGGATCGGTATATACTTGTCATTATCCACTTCAACCATTTTAATTCCCCCCTTTTAAATTATTGTACTGGTTGATGTGTATGTATATATATATATATATATATATATATATATATATATATAGATATATATCTATATATATATATATATATATATATTTCAACCATTATCACCTACAGTACAGTAGCATACAGTGCTCCCACTGCAGCAAGGGATTCTGGGAAATGACATGCAATGTTTACTCGCTCATCCCACAACGTGGCGGTATCAAATATAGCGTTTTCCCAGTTATTATATCCCTGCAGGATGTAGGATAATCCCAGCCAAACCCACATACTTACTACATTCCCGTTATGTCACATGTATTATTTCCTGTGAAGGAAGCGCTATGTATATTCCCATTATGGTCACAAATTGGACGATACTGTATTTCCATTATGTCTCCTATTATTTTCCCATGATATCTCATAGAATACTGTCATCCAAAACCACATCATTATTGAATGATTGAAAATGATGCTCCGTTTTATGTCAAGATTGTCTTGACACTTAGACCCCCAAGATTTCAATAGCGCCTCACTTAAAAGATGACATTATTTTTGATTCAAATGAACTTTTATGGTGCAGAAGCCGCATGGTGCCTGTGCCTACAGTGTATGTATTTGTCAGTGTGTCTCTATCTGCATTTCTGTCTCTTGCTGGCCGCCAGCCTGTGTGATGATGTCAGCCTGTCTGTGATGTAAGAGAGACATTGTGATATCATCACATACTGTAGGCAGGATGGCAGGTGTAAAGCTTCTAAAAGAGAGAGGGAGGGAGAGAGGTAGAGGAGAGAGAGGGAGAAAGAGGGAGAGAGAGAGCAAGCAGCTCCTCCCTCCCATGCAAATGACTGGAGGCAGAGGAGTAGAGGGACAGAAGCCTGTGCTGCTTGTAATGGGACAGGATTTGGGGTGCTGTTTCATGCTCTATCTCCCTCCCTCCCACTGTCTCAGGTGCAGAAAGTTTTCAAGGGAGAGAGGAAAGGAAGAGGAAAATGGAAGCTGAGGAGAGCTGGTCCTGTCCCTCTTGTTGGTAAAGAGGGGGCATCCAGAAAGAGGTAAGGAGATAGTTTTATTTTAATTCAAGAAGGAGTGCCTGGTGGCGTAGCTGGTGTGCTCTGTCACACTACAGACCCCTCCCTGTGTGTGTGCGTGCGTGCGTGCGTGCGTGCGTGCGTGCGTCTGCAGGGGGTATCTGTCCCATCCATAGATATCAGGGGTACTGCAGCTGCTGCTGCTGTTCAAACTTTTGCTTTAGGCCCATTCCTTTGATGTTAATAAGCGTTTCTAGTACAATCTTTTTCGCTCTGTTCACCCACATCTTTACATTACCTCGTGTGTGTGTGTGTGTGTGTGTGTGTGTGTGTGTATGTGTATGTGTGTGTACGTGTGTATAGCATGTGTTTGAAACACTATACTGTATCTGCATAGAAAAAAAGCCTTCTTTTAGTAATGTACAGTTCAAATACTGTATGAACATGACCCCATCTCATCTCATCCCCCTGACTCTGGATACAAAACATTCATGTATTCGTTTGCAACTTTTCATACAATTTGCTTGCACCATTTCAGAGAAATTAAATATTTAAAATGGAAATAAATTGGTAACTGCAGTAACAAACAACACTGTACATGCTAATAGTACATCCATGTAAGCAGTACATACATGCTCAGGAGTTGTTTTTTTGGATCGGTATATACTTGTCATTATCCACTTCAACCATTTTAATTCCCCCCTTTTAAATTATTGTACTGGTTGATGTGTATGTATATATATATATATATATCTATATATATATATATATATAGATATATATATATATATATATATATTTCAACCATTATCACCTACAGTACAGTAGCATACAGTGCTCCCACTGCAGCAAGGGATTCTGGGAAATGACATGCAATGTTTACTCGCTCATCCCACAACGTGGCGGTATCAAATATAGCGTTTTCCCAGTTATTATATCCCTGCAGGATGTAGGATAATCCCAGCCAAACCCACATACTTACTACATTCCCGTTATGTCACATGTATTATTTCCTGTGAAGGAAGCGCTATGTATATTCCCATTATGGTCACAAATTGGACGATACTGTATTTCCATTATGTCTCCTATTATTTTCCCATGATATCTCATAGAATACTGTCATCCAAAACCACATCATTATTGAATGATTGAAAATGATGCTCCGTTTTATGTCAAGATTGTCTTGACACTTAGACCCCCAAGATTTCAATAGCGCCTCACTTAAAAGATGACATTATTTTTGATTCAAATGAACTTTTATGGTGCAGAAGCCGCATGGTGCCTGTGCCTACAGTGTATGTATTTGTCAGTGTGTCTCTATCTGCATTTCTGTCTCTTGCTGGCCGCCAGCCTGTGTGATGATGTCAGCCTGTCTGTGATGTAAGAGAGACATTGTGATATCATCACATACTGTAGGCAGGATGGCAGGTGTAAAGCTTCTAAAAGAGAGAGGGAGGGAGAGAGGTAGAGGAGAGAGAGGGAGAAAGAGGGAGAGAGAGAGCAAGCAGCTCCTCCCTCCCATGCAAATGACTGGAGGCAGAGGAGTAGAGGGACAGAAGCCTGTGCTGCTTGTAATGGGACAGGATTTGGGGTGCTGTTTCATGCTCTATCTCCCTCCCTCCCACTGTCTCAGGTGCAGAAAGTTTTCAAGGGAGAGAGGAAAGGAAGAGGAAAATGGAAGCTGAGGAGAGCTGGTCCTGTCCCTCTTGTTGGTAAAGAGGGGGCATCCAGAAAGAGGTAAGGAGATAGTTTTATTTTAATTCAAGAAGGAGTGCCTGGTGGCGTAGCTGGTGTGCTCTGTCACACTACAGACCCCTCCCTGTGTGTGTGCGTGCGTGCGTGCGTGCGTGCGTGCGTGCGTCTGCAGGGGGTATCTGTCCCATCCATAGATATCAGGGGTACTGCAGCTGCTGCTGCTGTTCAAACTTTTGCTTTAGGCCCATTCCTTTGATGTTAATAAGCGTTTCTAGTACAATCTTTTTCGCTCTGTTCACCCACATCTTTACATTACCTCGTGTGTGTGTGTGTGTGTGTGTGTGTGTGTGTGTATGTGTATGTGTGTGTACGTGTGTATAGCATGTGTTTGAAACACTATACTGTATCTGCATAGAAAAAAAGCCTTCTTTTAGTAATGTACAGTTCAAATACTGTATGAACATGACCCCATCTCATCTCATCCCCCTGACTCTGGATACAAAACATTCATGTATTCGTTTGCAACTTTTCATACAATTTGCTTGCACCATTTCAGAGAAATTAAATATTTAAAATGGAAATAAATTGGTAACTGCAGTAACAAACAACACTGTACATGCTAATAGTACATCCATGTAAGCAGTACATACATGCTCAGGAGTTGTTTTTTTGGATCGGTATATACTTGTCATTATCCACTTCAACCATTTTAATTCCCCCCTTTTAAATTATTGTACTGGTTGATGTGTATGTATATATATATATATATATATATATATATATATAGATATATATCTATATATATATATATATATATATATTTCAACCATTATCACCTACAGTACAGTAGCATACAGTGCTCCCACTGCAGCAAGGGATTCTGGGAAATGACATGCAATGTTTACTCGCTCATCCCACAACGTGGCGGTATCAAATATAGCGTTTTCCCAGTTATTATATCCCTGCAGGATGTAGGATAATCCCAGCCAAACCCACATACTTACTACATTCCCGTTATGTCACATGTATTATTTCCTGTGAAGGAAGCGCTATGTATATTCCCATTATGGTCACAAATTGGACGATACTGTATTTCCATTATGTCTCCTATTATTTTCCCATGATATCTCATAGAATACTGTCATCCAAAACCACATCATTATTGAATGATTGAAAATGATGCTCCGTTTTATGTCAAGATTGTCTTGACACTTAGACCCCCAAGATTTCAATAGCGCCTCACTTAAAAGATGACATTATTTTTGATTCAAATGAACTTTTATGGTGCAGAAGCCGCATGGTGCCTGTGCCTACAGTGTATGTATTTGTCAGTGTGTCTCTATCTGCATTTCTGTCTCTTGCTGGCCGCCAGCCTGTGTGATGATGTCAGCCTGTCTGTGATGTAAGAGAGACATTGTGATATCATCACATACTGTAGGCAGGATGGCAGGTGTAAAGCTTCTAAAAGAGAGAGGGAGGGAGAGAGGTAGAGGAGAGAGAGGGAGAAAGAGGGAGAGAGAGAGCAAGCAGCTCTCTCTCTCATGCAAATGACTGGAGGCAGAGGAGTAGAGGGACAGAAGCCTGTGCTGCTTGTAATGGGACAGGATTTGGGGTGCTGTTTCATGCTCTATCTCCCTCCCTCCCACTGTCTCAGGTGCAGAAAGTTTTCAAGGGAGAGAGGAAAGGAAGAGGAAAATGGAAGCTGAGGAGAGCTGGTCCTGTCCCTCTTGTTGGTAAAGAGGGGGCATCCAGAAAGAGGTAAGGAGATAGTTTTATTTTAATTCAAGAAGGAGTGCCTGGTGGCGTAGCTGGTGTGCTCTGTCACACTACAGACCCCTCCCTGTGTGTGTGTGTGCGTGCGTGCGTGCGTGCGTGCGTGCGTGCGTCTGCAGGGGGTATCTGTCCCATCCATAGATATCAGGGGTACTGCAGCTGCTGCTGCTGTTCAAACTTTTGCTTTAGGCCCATTCCTTTGATGTTAATAAGCGTTTCTAGTACAATCTTTTTCGCTCTGTTCACCCACATCTTTACATTACCTCGTGTGTGTGTGTGTGTGTGTGTGTGTGTGTATGTGTATGTGTGTGTACGTGTGTATAGCATGTGTTTGAAACACTATACTGTATCTGCATAGAAAAAAAGCCTTCTTTTAGTAATGTACAGTTCAAATACTGTATGAACATGACCCCATCTCATCTCATCCCCCTGACTCTGGATACAAAACATTCATGTATTCGTTTGCAACTTTTCATACAATTTGCTTGCACCATTTCAGAGAAATTAAATATTTAAAATGGAAATAAATTGGTAACTGCAGTAACAAACAACACTGTACATGCTAATAGTACATCCATGTAAGCAGTACATACATGCTCAGGAGTTGTTTTTTTGGATCGGTATATACTTGTCATTATCCACTTCAACCATTTTAATTCCCCCCTTTTAAATTATTGTACTGGTTGATGTGTATGTATATATATATATATATATATATATATATATATATATATAGATATATATCTATATATATATATATATATATATATTTCAACCATTATCACCTACAGTACAGTAGCATACAGTGCTCCCACTGCAGCAAGGGATTCTGGGAAATGACATGCAATGTTTACTCGCTCATCCCACAACGTGGCGGTATCAAATATAGCGTTTTCCCAGTTATTATATCCCTGCAGGATGTAGGATAATCCCAGCCAAACCCACATACTTACTACATTCCCGTTATGTCACATGTATTATTTCCTGTGAAGGAAGCGCTATGTATATTCCCATTATGGTCACAAATTGGACGATACTGTATTTCCATTATGTCTCCTATTATTTTCCCATGATATCTCATAGAATACTGTCATCCAAAACCACATCATTATTGAATGATTGAAAATGATGCTCCGTTTTATGTCAAGATTGTCTTGACACTTAGACCCCCAAGATTTCAATAGCGCCTCACTTAAAAGATGACATTATTTTTGATTCAAATGAACTTTTATGGTGCAGAAGCCGCATGGTGCCTGTGCCTACAGTGTATGTATTTGTCAGTGTGTCTCTATCTGCATTTCTGTCTCTTGCTGGCCGCCAGCCTGTGTGATGATGTCAGCCTGTCTGTGATGTAAGAGAGACATTGTGATATCATCACATACTGTAGGCAGGATGGCAGGTGTAAAGCTTCTAAAAGAGAGAGGGAGGGAGAGAGGTAGAGGAGAGAGAGGGAGAAAGAGGGAGAGAGAGAGCAAGCAGCTCCTCCCTCCCATGCAAATGACTGGAGGCAGAGGAGTAGAGGGACAGAAGCCTGTGCTGCTTGTAATGGGACAGGATTTGGGGTGCTGTTTCATGCTCTATCTCCCTCCCTCCCACTGTCTCAGGTGCAGAAAGTTTTCAAGGGAGAGAGGAAAGGAAGAGGAAAATGGAAGCTGAGGAGAGCTGGTCCTGTCCCTCTTGTTGGTAAAGAGGGGGCATCCAGAAAGAGGTAAGGAGATAGTTTTATTTTAATTCAAGAAGGAGTGCCTGGTGGCGTAGCTGGTGTGCTCTGTCACACTACAGACCCCTCCCTGTGTGTGTGTGTGCGTGCGTGCGTGCGTGCGTGCGTGCGTGCGTCTGCAGGGGGTATCTGTCCCATCCATAGATATCAGGGGTACTGCAGCTGCTGCTGCTGTTCAAACTTTTGCTTTAGGCCCATTCCTTTGATGTTAATAAGCGTTTCTAGTACAATCTTTTTCGCTCTGTTCACCCACATCTTTACATTACCTCGTGTGTGTGTGTGTGTGTGTGTGTGTGTGTGTGTATGTGTATGTGTGTGTACGTGTGTATAGCATGTGTTTGAAACACTATACTGTATCTGCATAGAAAAAAAGCCTTCTTTTAGTAATGTACAGTTCAAATACTGTATGAACATGACCCCAAAACATTCATGTATTCGTTTGCAACTTTTCATACAATTTGCTTGCACCATTTCAGAGAAATTAAATATTTAAAATGGAAATAAATTGGTAACTGCAGTAACAAACAACACTGTACATGCTAATAGTACATCCATGTAAGCAGTACATACATGCTCAGGAGTTGTTTTTTTGGATCGGTATATACTTGTCATTATCCACTTCAACCATTTTAATTCCCCCCTTTTAAATTATTGTACTGGTTGATGTGTATGTATATATATATATATATATATATATATATATATATACAGCTAAACCCCGTTATAACGCGGGTCTCGGGGTCCACCCCGAGACCACCGCGTTACTAACGGGGTCGCGAGAAAAAAAAATAGCCGCCGCGCTTTAGCGCATATTCATCCCGCGGGACAGGAGATGGGAGCGGGCATGTCCCTCCGCTCCCCGCTTCCCCCTGTCACCGCGGGACAGGCCGCGGGGCAGGAGATGGGAGCGGGGATGTCTCTCCTGTCCCCGCTTCCCCCTGTCACCTCGGGACAGGCCGCGGGGCAGGAGATGGGAGCGGGGATGTCTCTCCTGTCCCCGCTTCCCCCTGTCACCTCGGGACAGGCCGCGGGGCAGGAGATGGGAGCGGGGATGTCCCTCCTGTCCCCGCTTCCCCCTGTCACCTCGGGACAGGCCGCGGGGCAGGAGATGGGAGCGGGGATGTCTCTCCTGTCCCCGCTTCCCCCTGTCACCTCGGGACAGGCCGCGGGGCAGGAGATGGGAGCGGGGATGTCTCTCCTGTCCCCGCTTCCCCCTGTCACCTCGGGACAGGCCGCGGGGCAGGAGATGGGAGCGGGGATGTCCCTCCTGTCCCCGCTTCCCCCTGTCACCTCGGGACAGGCCGCGGGGCAGGAGATGGGAGCGGGGATGTCTCTCCTGTCCCCGCTTCCCCCTGTCACCTCGGGACAGGCCGCGGGGCAGGAGATGGGAGTGGGGATGTCCCCTCAGGTCGCCGCTTACCTCAGAACCATGCTGCCTGCATGGAGGTTGTAGCGGGGGGTTTCTTCTCCCCACCGCTGTCCCCGGTGCTCCCGCTGCCTGCGCGGGAGGAGGGGGGGGAGCGGGTGGTGGTGCTGGTCGCGGCCCGTCTGTGTAGAGTGAGAGAGTGTGTGTGTATGTATATATGGGAGAGAAAGTGTGTGTGTGTATATGGGTGTGTGAGTGTGGGTAAGTGTCTGAGTGTGTGTGTAAGTGTGTGTAAGTGTGTGTGAGTGTGTGTGAGTGTCTGTGAGTGTGTAAGTGTGTGTGAGTGTGTGTGAGTGTGTGTGAGTGTCTGTGAGTGTCTGTGAGTGTCTGTGAGTGTCTGTGAGTGTCTAAGTGTGTGTGAGTGTGTGTGAGTGTCTGTGAGTGTGTAAGTGTGTGTGAGTGTGTGTGAGTGTGTGTCTGTGAGTGTCTAAGTGTGTGTAAGTGTGTGTAAGTGTGTGTGAGTGTGTGTGAGTGTCTAAGTGTGTGTAAGTGTGTGTGTGTGTGTGTGAGTGTGTGTGAGTGTCTGTAAGTGTGCGTAAGTGTGCGTGAGTGTGCGTAAGTGTGTGTGAGTGTGCGTGAGTGTGGTCAGTGTGTGTGCAGTGTGTCAGTGTGAGCAATGAGCAGTGTGTGTGCAGTGTGCAGTGTGTGTGCAGTGTGGCAGTGAGCAATGAGCAGTGTGTGTGCAGTGAGTGTGTGCAGTGTGTCAGTGTGAGCAATGAGCAGTGTGTGTGCAGTGTGCAGTGTGTGTGCAGTGTGGCAGTGTGAGCAATGAGCAGTGTGTGTGCAGTGAGTGTGTGCAGTGTGCAAAAAAAAAAATGTAAAAAAATTTTTTTTTTTAAAAATTTTTTTTTTTTTTTTTTTTTTAAAAAAAACGGGAGCCACGGGAAAACCGCGTTATAACCGAATCGCGGTATAACGAGGCGCGTTATAACGGGGTTTAGCTGTATATATAGATATATATCTATATATATATATATATATATATATTTCAACCATTATCACCTACAGTACAGTAGCATACAGTGCTCCCACTGCAGCAAGGGATTCTGGGAAATGACATGCAATGTTTACTCGTTCATCCCACAACGTGGCGGTATCAAATATAGCGTTTTCCCAGTTATTATATCCCTGCAGGATGTAGGATAATAACAGCCAAACCCACATACTTACTACATTCCCGTTATGTCACATGTATTATTTCCTGTGAAGGAAGCGCTATGTATATTCCCATTATGGTCACAAATTGGACGATACTGTATTTCCATTATGTCTCCTATTATTTTCCCATGATATCTCATAGAATACTGTCATCCAAAACCACATCATTATTGAATGATTGAAAATGATGCTCCGTTTTATGTCAAGATTGTCTTGACACTTAGACCCCCAAGATTTCAATAGCGCCTCACTTAAAAGATGACATTATTTTTGATTCAAATGAACTTTTATGGTGCAGAAGCCGCATGGTGCCTGTGCCTACAGTGTATGTATTTGTCAGTGTGTCTCTATCTGCATTTCTGTCTCTTGCTGGCCGCCAGCCTGTGTGATGATGTCAGCCTGTCTGTGATGTAAGAGAGACATTGTGATATCATCACATACTGTAGGCAGGATGGCAGGTGTAAAGCTTCTAAAAGAGAGAGGGAGGGAGAGAGGTAGAGGAGAGAGAGGGAGAAAGAGGGAGAGAGAGAGCAAGCAGCTCCTCCCTCCCATGCAAATGACTGGAGGCAGAGGAGTAGAGGGACAGAAGCCTGTGCTGCTTGTAATGGGACAGGATTTGGGGTGCTGTTTCATGCTCTATCTCCCTCCCTCCCACTGTCTCAGGTGCAGAAAGTTTTCAAGGGAGAGAGGAAAGGAAGAGGAAAATGGAAGCTGAGGAGAGCTGGTCCTGTCCCTCTTGTTGGTAAAGAGGGGGCATCCAGAAAGAGGTAAGGAGATAGTTTTATTTTAATTCAAGAAGGAGTGCCTGGTGGCGTAGCTGGTGTGCTCTGTCACACTACAGACCCCTCCCTGTGTGTGTGTGTGCGTGCGTGTGTGCGTGCGTGCGTGCGTGCGTGCGTGCGTCTGCAGGGGGTATCTGTCCCATCCATAGATATCAGGGGTACTGCAGCTGCTGCTGCTGTTCAAACTTTTGCTTTAGGCCCATTCCTTTGATGTTAATAAGCGTTTCTAGTACAATCTTTTTCGCTCTGTTCACCCACATCTTTACATTACCTCGTGTGTGTGTGTGTGTGTGTGTGTGTGTGTGTATGTGTATGTGTGTGTACGTGTGTATAGCATGTGTTTGAAACACTATACTGTATCTGCATAGAAAAAAAGCCTTCTTTTAGTAATGTACAGTTCAAATACTGTATGAACATGACCCCATCTCATCTCATCCCCCTGACTCTGGATACAAAACATTCATGTATTCGTTTGCAACTTTTCATACAATTTGCTTGCACCATTTCAGAGAAATTAAATATTTAAAATGGAAATAAATTGGTAACTGCAGTAACAAACAACACTGTACATGCTAATAGTACATCCATGTAAGCAGTACATACATGCTCAGGAGTTGTTTTTTTGGATCGGTATATACTTGTCATTATCCACTTCAACCATTTTAATTCCCCCCTTTTAAATTATTGTACTGGTTGATGTGTATGTATATATATATATATATATATATATATATATATATATATAGATATATATCTATATATATATATATATATATATATTTCAACCATTATCACCTACAGTACAGTAGCATACAGTGCTCCCACTGCAGCAAGGGATTCTGGGAAATGACATGCAATGTTTACTCGCTCATCCCACAACGTGGCGGTATCAAATATAGCGTTTTCCCAGTTATTATATCCCTGCAGGATGTAGGATAATCCCAGCCAAACCCACATACTTACTACATTCCCGTTATGTCACATGTATTATTTCCTGTGAAGGAAGCGCTATGTATATTCCCATTATGGTCACAAATTGGACGATACTGTATTTCCATTATGTCTCCTATTATTTTCCCATGATATCTCATAGAATACTGTCATCCAAAACCACATCATTATTGAATGATTGAAAATGATGCTCCGTTTTATGTCAAGATTGTCTTGACACTTAGACCCCCAAGATTTCAATAGCGCCTCACTTAAAAGATGACATTATTTTTGATTCAAATGAACTTTTATGGTGCAGAAGCCGCATGGTGCCTGTGCCTACAGTGTATGTATTTGTCAGTGTGTCTCTATCTGCATTTCTGTCTCTTGCTGGCCGCCAGCCTGTGTGATGATGTCAGCCTGTCTGTGATGTAAGAGAGACATTGTGATATCATCACATACTGTAGGCAGGATGGCAGGTGTAAAGCTTCTAAAAGAGAGAGGGAGGGAGAGAGGTAGAGGAGAGAGAGGGAGAAAGAGGGAGAGAGAGAGCAAGCAGCTCCTCCCTCCCATGCAAATGACTGGAGGCAGAGGAGTAGAGGGACAGAAGCCTGTGCTGCTTGTAATGGGACAGGATTTGGGGTGCTGTTTCATGCTCTATCTCCCTCCCTCCCACTGTCTCAGGTGCAGAAAGTTTTCAAGGGAGAGAGGAAAGGAAGAGGAAAATGGAAGCTGAGGAGAGCTGGTCCTGTCCCTCTTGTTGGTAAAGAGGGGGCATCCAGAAAGAGGTAAGGAGATAGTTTTATTTTAATTCAAGAAGGAGTGCCTGGTGGCGTAGCTGGTGTGCTCTGTCACACTACAGACCCCTCCCTGTGTGTGTGTGTGCGTGCGTGCGTGCGTGCGTGCGTGCGTGCGTGCGTGCGTGCGTCTGCAGGGGGTATCTGTCCCATCCATAGATATCAGGGGTACTGCAGCTGCTGCTGCTGTTCAAACTTTTGCTTTAGGCCCATTCCTTTGATGTTAATAAGCGTTTCTAGTACAATCTTTTTCGCTCTGTTCACCCACATCTTTACATTACCTCGTGTGTGTGTGTGTGTGTGTGTGTGTGTGTGTATGTGTATGTGTGTGTACGTGTGTATAGCATGTGTTTGAAACACTATACTGTATCTGCATAGAAAAAAAGCCTTCTTTTAGTAATGTACAGTTCAAATACTGTATGAACATGACCCCATCTCATCTCATCCCCCTGACTCTGGATACAAAACATTCATGTATTCGTTTGCAACTTTTCATACAATTTGCTTGCACCATTTCAGAGAAATTAAATATTTAAAATGGAAATAAATTGGTAACTGCAGTAACAAACAACACTGTACATGCTAATAGTACATCCATGTAAGCAGTACATACATGCTCAGGAGTTGTTTTTTTGGATCGGTATATACTTGTCATTATCCACTTCAACCATTTTAATTCCCCCCTTTTAAATTATTGTACTGGTTGATGTGTATGTATATATATATATATATATATATATATATATATATATATATAGATATATATCTATATATATATATATATATATATATTTCAACCATTATCACCTACAGTACAGTAGCATACAGTGCTCCCACTGCAGCAAGGGATTCTGGGAAATGACATGCAATGTTTACTCGCTCATCCCACAACGTGGCGGTATCAAATATAGCGTTTTCCCAGTTATTATATCCCTGCAGGATGTAGGATAATCCCAGCCAAACCCACATACTTACTACATTCCCGTTATGTCACATGTATTATTTCCTGTGAAGGAAGCGCTATGTATATTCCCATTATGGTCACAAATTGGACGATACTGTATTTCCATTATGTCTCCTATTATTTTCCCATGATATCTCATAGAATACTGTCATCCAAAACCACATCATTATTGAATGATTGAAAATGATGCTCCGTTTTATGTCAAGATTGTCTTGACACTTAGACCCCCAAGATTTCAATAGCGCCTCACTTAAAAGATGACATTATTTTTGATTCAAATGAACTTTTATGGTGCAGAAGCCGCATGGTGCCTGTGCCTACAGTGTATGTATTTGTCAGTGTGTCTCTATCTGCATTTCTGTCTCTTGCTGGCCGCCAGCCTGTGTGATGATGTCAGCCTGTCTGTGATGTAAGAGAGACATTGTGATATCATCACATACTGTAGGCAGGATGGCAGGTGTAAAGCTTCTAAAAGAGAGAGGGAGGGAGAGAGGTAGAGGAGAGAGAGGGAGAAAGAGGGAGAGAGAGAGCAAGCAGCTCCTCCCTCCCATGCAAATGACTGGAGGCAGAGGAGTAGAGGGACAGAAGCCTGTGCTGCTTGTAATGGGACAGGATTTGGGGTGCTGTTTCATGCTCTATCTCCCTCCCTCCCACTGTCTCAGGTGCAGAAAGTTTTCAAGGGAGAGAGGAAAGGAAGAGGAAAATGGAAGCTGAGGAGAGCTGGTCCTGTCCCTCTTGTTGGTAAAGAGGGGGCATCCAGAAAGAGGTAAGGAGATAGTTTTATTTTAATTCAAGAAGGAGTGCCTGGTGGCGTAGCTGGTGTGCTCTGTCACACTACAGACCCCTCCCTGTGTGTGTGTGTGCGTGCGTGCGTGCGTGCGTGAGTGCGTGCGTCTGCAGGGGGTATCTGTCCCATCCATAGATATCAGGGGTACTGCAGCTGCTGCTGCTGTTCAAACTTTTGCTTTAGGCCCATTCCTTTGATGTTAATAAGCGTTTCTAGTACAATCTTTTTCGCTCTGTTCACCCACATCTTTACATTACCTCGTGTGTGTGTGTGTGTGTGTGTGTGTGTGTGTGTATGTGTATGTGTGTGTACGTGTGTATAGCATGTGTTTGAAACACTATACTGTATCTGCATAGAAAAAAAGCCTTCTTTTAGTAATGTACAGTTCAAATACTGTATGAACATGACCCCATCTCATCTCATCCCCCTGACTCTGGATACAAAACATTCATGTATTCGTTTGCAACTTTTCATACAATTTGCTTGCACCATTTCAGAGAAATTAAATATTTAAAATGGAAATAAATTGGTAACTGCAGTAACAAACAACACTGTACATGCTAATAGTACATCCATGTAAGCAGTACATACATGCTCAGGAGTTGTTTTTTTGGATCGGTATATACTTGTCATTATCCACTTCAACCATTTTAATTCCCCCCTTTTAAATTATTGTACTGGTTGATGTGTATGTATATATATATATATATATATATATATATATATATATACAGCTAAACCCCGTTATAACGCGGGTCTCGGGGTCCACCCCGAGACCACCGCGTTACTAACGGGGTCGCGAGAAAAAAAAATAGCCGCCGCGCTTTAGCGCATATTCATCCCGCGGGACAGGAGATGGGAGCGGGCATGTCCCTCCGCTCCCCGCTTCCCCCTGTCACCGCGGGACAGGCCGCGGGGCAGGAGATGGGAGCGGGGATGTCTCTCCTGTCCCCGCTTCCCCCTGTCACCTCGGGACAGGCCGCGGGGCAGGAGATGGGAGCGGGGATGTCTCTCCTGTCCCCGCTTCCCCCTGTCACCTCGGGACAGGCCGCGGGGCAGGAGATGGGAGCGGGGATGTCCCTCCTGTCCCCGCTTCCCCCTGTCACCTCGGGACAGGCCGCGGGGCAGGAGATGGGAGCGGGGATGTCTCTCCTGTCCCCGCTTCCCCCTGTCACCTCGGGACAGGCCGCGGGGCAGGAGATGGGAGCGGGGATGTCTCTCCTGTCCCCGCTTCCCCCTGTCACCTCGGGACAGGCCGCGGGGCAGGAGATGGGAGCGGGGATGTCCCTCCTGTCCCCGCTTCCCCCTGTCACCTCGGGACAGGCCGCGGGGCAGGAGATGGGAGCGGGGATGTCTCTCCTGTCCCCGCTTCCCCCTGTCACCTCGGGACAGGCCGCGGGGCAGGAGATGGGAGTGGGGATGTCCCCTCAGGTCGCCGCTTACCTCAGAACCATGCTGCCTGCATGGAGGTTGTAGCGGGGGGTTTCTTCTCCCCACCGCTGTCCCCGGTGCTCCCGCTGCCTGCGCGGGAGGAGGGGGGGGAGCGGGTGGTGGTGCTGGTCGCGGCCCGTCTGTGTAGAGTGAGAGAGTGTGTGTGTATGTATATATGGGAGAGAAAGTGTGTGTGTGTATATGGGTGTGTGAGTGTGGGTAAGTGTCTGAGTGTGTGTGTAAGTGTGTGTAAGTGTGTGTGAGTGTGTGTGAGTGTCTGTGAGTGTGTAAGTGTGTGTGAGTGTGTGTGAGTGTGTGTGAGTGTGTGTGAGTGTCTGTGAGTGTCTGTGAGTGTCTGTGAGTGTCTGTGAGTGTCTAAGTGTGTGTGAGTGTGTGTGAGTGTCTGTGAGTGTGTAAGTGTGTGTGAGTGTGTGTGAGTGTGTGTCTGTGAGTGTCTAAGTGTGTGTAAGTGTGTGTAAGTGTGTGTGAGTGTGTGTGAGTGTCTAAGTGTGTGTAAGTGTGTGTGTGTGTGTGTGAGTGTGTGTGAGTGTCTGTAAGTGTGCGTAAGTGTGCGTGAGTGTGCGTAAGTGTGTGTGAGTGTGCGTGAGTGTGGTCAGTGTGTGTGCAGTGTGTCAGTGTGAGCAATGAGCAGTGTGTGTGCAGTGTGCAGTGTGTGTGCAGTGTGGCAGTGAGCAATGAGCAGTGTGTGTGCAGTGAGTGTGTGCAGTGTGTCAGTGTGAGCAATGAGCAGTGTGTGTGCAGTGTGCAGTGTGTGTGCAGTGTGGCAGTGTGAGCAATGAGCAGTGTGTGTGCAGTGAGTGTGTGCAGTGTGCAAAAAAAAAAATGTAAAAAAATTTTTTTTTAAAAAAATTTTTTTTTTTTTTTTTTTTTTTTTTAAAAAAAACGGGAGCCACGGGAAAACCGCGTTATAACCGAATCGCGGTATAACGAGGCGCGTTATAACGGGGTTTAGCTGTATATATAGATATATATCTATATATATATATATATATATATATTTCAACCATTATCACCTACAGTACAGTAGCATACAGTGCTCCCACTGCAGCAAGGGATTCTGGGAAATGACATGCAATGTTTACTCGTTCATCCCACAACGTGGCGGTATCAAATATAGCGTTTTCCCAGTTATTATATCCCTGCAGGATGTAGGATAATAACAGCCAAACCCACATACTTACTACATTCCCGTTATGTCACATGTATTATTTCCTGTGAAGGAAGCGCTATGTATATTCCCATTATGGTCACAAATTGGACGATACTGTATTTCCATTATGTCTCCTATTATTTTCCCATGATATCTCATAGAATACTGTCATCCAAAACCACATCATTATTGAATGATTGAAAATGATGCTCCGTTTTATGTCAAGATTGTCTTGACACTTAGACCCCCAAGATTTCAATAGCGCCTCACTTAAAAGATGACATTATTTTTGATTCAAATGAACTTTTATGGTGCAGAAGCCGCATGGTGCCTGTGCCTACAGTGTATGTATTTGTCAGTGTGTCTCTATCTGCATTTCTGTCTCTTGCTGGCCGCCAGCCTGTGTGATGATGTCAGCCTGTCTGTGATGTAAGAGAGACATTGTGATATCATCACATACTGTAGGCAGGATGGCAGGTGTAAAGCTTCTAAAAGAGAGAGGGAGGGAGAGAGGTAGAGGAGAGAGAGGGAGAAAGAGGGAGAGAGAGAGCAAGCAGCTCCTCCCTCCCATGCAAATGACTGGAGGCAGAGGAGTAGAGGGACAGAAGCCTGTGCTGCTTGTAATGGGACAGGATTTGGGGTGCTGTTTCATGCTCTATCTCCCTCCCTCCCACTGTCTCAGGTGCAGAAAGTTTTCAAGGGAGAGAGGAAAGGAAGAGGAAAATGGAAGCTGAGGAGAGCTGGTCCTGTCCCTCTTGTTGGTAAAGAGGGGGCATCCAGAAAGAGGTAAGGAGATAGTTTTATTTTAATTCAAGAAGGAGTGCCTGGTGGCGTAGCTGGTGTGCTCTGTCACACTACAGACCCCTCCCTGTGTGTGTGCGTGCGTGCGTGCGTGCGTGCGTGCGTGCGTGCGTCTGCAGGGGGTATCTGTCCCATCCATAGATATCAGGGGTACTGCAGCTGCTGCTGCTGTTCAAACTTTTGCTTTAGGCCCATTCCTTTGATGTTAATAAGCGTTTCTAGTACAATCTTTTTCGCTCTGTTCACCCACATCTTTACATTACCTCGTGTGTGTGTGTGTGTGTGTGTGTGTGTGTGTGTATGTGTATGTGTGTGTACGTGTGTATAGCATGTGTTTGAAACACTATACTGTATCTGCATAGAAAAAAAGCCTTCTTTTAGTAATGTACAGTTCAAATACTGTATGAACATGACCCCATCTCATCTCATCCCCCTGACTCTGGATACAAAACATTCATGTATTCGTTTGCAACTTTTCATACAATTTGCTTGCACCATTTCAGAGAAATTAAATATTTAAAATGGAAATAAATTGGTAACTGCAGTAACAAACAACACTGTACATGCTAATAGTACATCCATGTAAGCAGTACATACATGCTCAGGAGTTGTTTTTTTGGATCGGTATATACTTGTCATTATCCACTTCAACCATTTTAATTCCCCCCTTTTAAATTATTGTACTGGTTGATGTGTATGTATATATATATATATATATATATATATATATATATATATAGATATATATCTATATATATATATATATATATATATTTCAACCATTATCACCTACAGTACAGTAGCATACAGTGCTCCCACTGCAGCAAGGGATTCTGGGAAATGACATGCAATGTTTACTCGCTCATCCCACAACGTGGCGGTATCAAATATAGCGTTTTCCCAGTTATTATATCCCTGCAGGATGTAGGATAATCCCAGCCAAACCCACATACTTACTACATTCCCGTTATGTCACATGTATTATTTCCTGTGAAGGAAGCGCTATGTATATTCCCATTATGGTCACAAATTGGACGATACTGTATTTCCATTATGTCTCCTATTATTTTCCCATGATATCTCATAGAATACTGTCATCCAAAACCACATCATTATTGAATGATTGAAAATGATGCTCCGTTTTATGTCAAGATTGTCTTGACACTTAGACCCCCAAGATTTCAATAGCGCCTCACTTAAAAGATGACATTATTTTTGATTCAAATGAACTTTTATGGTGCAGAAGCCGCATGGTGCCTGTGCCTACAGTGTATGTATTTGTCAGTGTGTCTCTATCTGCATTTCTGTCTCTTGCTGGCCGCCAGCCTGTGTGATGATGTCAGCCTGTCTGTGATGTAAGAGAGACATTGTGATATCATCACATACTGTAGGCAGGATGGCAGGTGTAAAGCTTCTAAAAGAGAGAGGGAGGGAGAGAGGTAGAGGAGAGAGAGGGAGAAAGAGGGAGAGAGAGAGCAAGCAGCTCCTCCCTCCCATGCAAATGACTGGAGGCAGAGGAGTAGAGGGACAGAAGCCTGTGCTGCTTGTAATGGGACAGGATTTGGGGTGCTGTTTCATGCTCTATCTCCCTCCCTCCCACTGTCTCAGGTGCAGAAAGTTTTCAAGGGAGAGAGGAAAGGAAGAGGAAAATGGAAGCTGAGGAGAGCTGGTCCTGTCCCTCTTGTTGGTAAAGAGGGGGCATCCAGAAAGAGGTAAGGAGATAGTTTTATTTTAATTCAAGAAGGAGTGCCTGGTGGCGTAGCTGGTGTGCTCTGTCACACTACAGACCCCTCCCTGTGTGTGTGCGTGCGTGCGTGCGTGCGTGCGTGCGTGCGTGCGTGCGTGCGTGCGTCTGCAGGGGGTATCTGTCCCATCCATAGATATCAGGGGTACTGCAGCTGCTGCTGCTGTTCAAACTTTTGCTTTAGGCCCATTCCTTTGATGTTAATAAGCGTTTCTAGTACAATCTTTTTCGCTCTGTTCACCCACATCTTTACATTACCTCGTGTGTGTGTGTGTGTGTGTGTGTGTGTGTGTGTATGTGTATGTGTGTGTACGTGTGTATAGCATGTGTTTGAAACACTATACTGTATCTGCATAGAAAAAAAGCCTTCTTTTAGTAATGTACAGTTCAAATACTGTATGAACATGACCCCATCTCATCTCATCCCCCTGACTCTGGATACAAAACATTCATGTATTCGTTTGCAACTTTTCATACAATTTGCTTGCACCATTTCAGAGAAATTAAATATTTAAAATGGAAATAAATTGGTAACTGCAGTAACAAACAACACTGTACATGCTAATAGTACATCCATGTAAGCAGTATACATGCTCAGGAGTTGTTTTTTTGGATCGGTATATACTTGTCATTATCCACTTCAACCATTTTAATTCCCCCCTTTTAAATTATTGTACTGGTTGATGTGTATGTATATATATATATATATATATATATATATATATATATATAGATATATATCTATATATATATATATATATATATATTTCAACCATTATCACCTACAGTACAGTAGCATACAGTGCTCCCACTGCAGCAAGGGATTCTGGGAAATGACATGCAATGTTTACTCGCTCATCCCACAACGTGGCGGTATCAAATATAGCGTTTTCCCAGTTATTATATCCCTGCAGGATGTAGGATAATCCCAGCCAAACCCACATACTTACTACATTCCCGTTATGTCACATGTATTATTTCCTGTGAAGGAAGCGCTATGTATATTCCCATTATGGTCACAAATTGGACGATACTGTATTTCCATTATGTCTCCTATTATTTTCCCATGATATCTCATAGAATACTGTCATCCAAAACCACATCATTATTGAATGATTGAAAATGATGCTCCGTTTTATGTCAAGATTGTCTTGACACTTAGACCCCCAAGATTTCAATAGCGCCTCACTTAAAAGATGACATTATTTTTGATTCAAATGAACTTTTATGGTGCAGAAGCCGCATGGTGCCTGTGCCTACAGTGTATGTATTTGTCAGTGTGTCTCTATCTGCATTTCTGTCTCTTGCTGGCCGCCAGCCTGTGTGATGATGTCAGCCTGTCTGTGATGTAAGAGAGACATTGTGATATCATCACATACTGTAGGCAGGATGGCAGGTGTAAAGCTTCTAAAAGAGAGAGGGAGGGAGAGAGGTAGAGGAGAGAGAGGGAGAAAGAGGGAGAGAGAGAGCAAGCAGCTCCTCCCTCCCATGCAAATGACTGGAGGCAGAGGAGTAGAGGGACAGAAGCCTGTGCTGCTTGTAATGGGACAGGATTTGGGGTGCTGTTTCATGCTCTATCTCCCTCCCTCCCACTGTCTCAGGTGCAGAAAGTTTTCAAGGGAGAGAGGAAAGGAAGAGGAAAATGGAAGCTGAGGAGAGCTGGTCCTGTCCCTCTTGTTGGTAAAGAGGGGGCATCCAGAAAGAGGTAAGGAGATAGTTTTATTTTAATTCAAGAAGGAGTGCCTGGTGGCGTAGCTGGTGTGCTCTGTCACACTACAGACCCCTCCCTGTGTGTGTGCGTGCGTGCGTGCGTGCGTGCGTGCGTGCGTCTGCAGGGGGTATCTGTCCCATCCATAGATATCAGGGGTACTGCAGCTGCTGCTGCTGTTCAAACTTTTGCTTTAGGCCCATTCCTTTGATGTTAATAAGCGTTTCTAGTACAATCTTTTTCGCTCTGTTCACCCACATCTTTACATTACCTCGTGTGTGTGTGTGTGTGTGTGTGTGTGTGTGTGTATGTGTATGTGTGTGTACGTGTGTATAGCATGTGTTTGAAACACTATACTGTATCTGCATAGAAAAAAAGCCTTCTTTTAGTAATGTACAGTTCAAATACTGTATGAACATGACCCCATCTCATCTCATCCCCCTGACTCTGGATACAAAACATTCATGTATTCGTTTGCAACTTTTCATACAATTTGCTTGCACCATTTCAGAGAAATTAAATATTTAAAATGGAAATAAATTGGTAACTGCAGTAACAAACAACACTGTACATGCTAATAGTACATCCATGTAAGCAGTACATACATGCTCAGGAGTTGTTTTTTTGGATCGGTATATACTTGTCATTATCCACTTCAACCATTTTAATTCCCCCCTTTTAAATTATTGTACTGGTTGATGTGTATGTATATATATATATATATATATATATATATATATATATATAGATATATATCTATATATATATATATATATATATATTTCAACCATTATCACCTACAGTACAGTAGCATACAGTGCTCCCACTGCAGCAAGGGATTCTGGGAAATGACATGCAATGTTTACTCGCTCATCCCACAACGTGGCGGTATCAAATATAGCGTTTTCCCAGTTATTATATCCCTGCAGGATGTAGGATAATCCCAGCCAAACCCACATACTTACTACATTCCCGTTATGTCACATGTATTATTTCCTGTGAAGGAAGCGCTATGTATATTCCCATTATGGTCACAAATTGGACGATACTGTATTTCCATTATGTCTCCTATTATTTTCCCATGATATCTCATAGAATACTGTCATCCAAAACCACATCATTATTGAATGATTGAAAATGATGCTCCGTTTTATGTCAAGATTGTCTTGACACTTAGACCCCCAAGATTTCAATAGCGCCTCACTTAAAAGATGACATTATTTTTGATTCAAATGAACTTTTATGGTGCAGAAGCCGCATGGTGCCTGTGCCTACAGTGTATGTATTTGTCAGTGTGTCTCTATCTGCATTTCTGTCTCTTGCTGGCCGCCAGCCTGTGTGATGATGTCAGCCTGTCTGTGATGTAAGAGAGACATTGTGATATCATCACATACTGTAGGCAGGATGGCAGGTGTAAAGCTTCTAAAAGAGAGAGGGAGGGAGAGAGGTAGAGGAGAGAGAGGGAGAAAGAGGGAGAGAGAGAGCAAGCAGCTCCTCCCTCCCATGCAAATGACTGGAGGCAGAGGAGTAGAGGGACAGAAGCCTGTGCTGCTTGTAATGGGACAGGATTTGGGGTGCTGTTTCATGCTCTATCTCCCTCCCTCCCACTGTCTCAGGTGCAGAAAGTTTTCAAGGGAGAGAGGAAAGGAAGAGGAAAATGGAAGCTGAGGAGAGCTGGTCCTGTCCCTCTTGTTGGTAAAGAGGGGGCATCCAGAAAGAGGTAAGGAGATAGTTTTATTTTAATTCAAGAAGGAGTGCCTGGTGGCGTAGCTGGTGTGCTCTGTCACACTACAGACCCCTCCCTGTGTGTGTGCGTGCGTGCGTGCGTGCGTGCGTGCGTGCGTGCGTGCGTGCGTGCGTGCGTGCGTGCGTGCGTCTGCAGGGGGTATCTGTCCCATCCATAGATATCAGGGGTACTGCAGCTGCTGCTGCTGTTCAAACTTTTGCTTTAGGCCCATTCCTTTGATGTTAATAAGCGTTTCTAGTACAATCTTTTTCGCTCTGTTCACCCACATCTTTACATTACCTCGTGTGTGTGTGTGTGTGTGTGTGTGTGTGTGTGTGTATGTGTATGTGTGTGTACGTGTGTATAGCATGTGTTTGAAACACTATACTGTATCTGCATAGAAAAAAAGCCTTCTTTTAGTAATGTACAGTTCAAATACTGTATGAACATGACCCCATCTCATCTCATCCCCCTGACTCTGGATACAAAACATTCATGTATTCGTTTGCAACTTTTCATACAATTTGCTTGCACCATTTCAGAGAAATTAAATATTTAAAATGGAAATAAATTGGTAACTGCAGTAACAAACAACACTGTACATGCTAATAGTACATCCATGTAAGCAGTACATACATGCTCAGGAGTTGTTTTTTTGGATCGGTATATACTTGTCATTATCCACTTCAACCATTTTAATTCCCCCCTTTTAAATTATTGTACTGGTTGATGTGTATGTATATATATATATATATATATATATATATATATATATATATAGATATATATCTATATATATATATATATATATATATTTCAACCATTATCACCTACAGTACAGTAGCATACAGTGCTCCCACTGCAGCAAGGGATTCTGGGAAATGACATGCAATGTTTACTCGCTCATCCCACAACGTGGCGGTATCAAATATAGCGTTTTCCCAGTTATTATATCCCTGCAGGATGTAGGATAATCCCAGCCAAACCCACATACTTACTACATTCCCGTTATGTCACATGTATTATTTCCTGTGAAGGAAGCGCTATGTATATTCCCATTATGGTCACAAATTGGACGATACTGTATTTCCATTATGTCTCCTATTATTTTCCCATGATATCTCATAGAATACTGTCATCCAAAACCACATCATTATTGAATGATTGAAAATGATGCTCCGTTTTATGTCAAGATTGTCTTGACACTTAGACCCCCAAGATTTCAATAGCGCCTCACTTAAAAGATGACATTATTTTTGATTCAAATGAACTTTTATGGTGCAGAAGCCGCATGGTGCCTGTGCCTACAGTGTATGTATTTGTCAGTGTGTCTCTATCTGCATTTCTGTCTCTTGCTGGCCGCCAGCCTGTGTGATGATGTCAGCCTGTCTGTGATGTAAGAGAGACATTGTGATATCATCACATACTGTAGGCAGGATGGCAGGTGTAAAGCTTCTAAAAGAGAGAGGGAGGGAGAGAGGTAGAGGAGAGAGAGGGAGAAAGAGGGAGAGAGAGAGCAAGCAGCTCCTCCCTCCCATGCAAATGACTGGAGGCAGAGGAGTAGAGGGACAGAAGCCTGTGCTGCTTGTAATGGGACAGGATTTGGGGTGCTGTTTCATGCTCTATCTCCCTCCCTCCCACTGTCTCAGGTGCAGAAAGTTTTCAAGGGAGAGAGGAAAGGAAGAGGAAAATGGAAGCTGAGGAGAGCTGGTCCTGTCCCTCTTGTTGGTAAAGAGGGGGCATCCAGAAAGAGGTAAGGAGATAGTTTTATTTTAATTCAAGAAGGAGTGCCTGGTGGCGTAGCTGGTGTGCTCTGTCACACTACAGACCCCTCCCTGTGTGTGTGCGTGCGTGCGTGCGTGCGTGCGTGCGTGCGTGCGTGCGTGCGTGCGTCTGCAGGGGGTATCTGTCCCATCCATAGATATCAGGGGTACTGCAGCTGCTGCTGCTGTTCAAACTTTTGCTTTAGGCCCATTCCTTTGATGTTAATAAGCGTTTCTAGTACAATCTTTTTCGCTCTGTTCACCCACATCTTTACATTACCTCGTGTGTGTGTGTGTGTGTGTGTGTGTGTGTGTGTATGTGTATGTGTGTGTACGTGTGTATAGCATGTGTTTGAAACACTATACTGTATCTGCATAGAAAAAAAGCCTTCTTTTAGTAATGTACAGTTCAAATACTGTATGAACATGACCCCATCTCATCTCATCCCCCTGACTCTGGATACAAAACATTCATGTATTCGTTTGCAACTTTTCATACAATTTGCTTGCACCATTTCAGAGAAATTAAATATTTAAAATGGAAATAAATTGGTAACTGCAGTAACAAACAACACTGTACATGCTAATAGTACATCCATGTAAGCAGTACATACATGCTCAGGAGTTGTTTTTTTGGATCGGTATATACTTGTCATTATCCACTTCAACCATTTTAATTCCCCCCTTTTAAATTATTGTACTGGTTGATGTGTATGTATATATATATATATATATATATATATATATATATATATAGATATATATCTATATATATATATATATATATATATTTCAACCATTATCACCTACAGTACAGTAGCATACACTGGCGACACACTTTATTCGAGCTTGGCTAGTCCCACGAATTCGGGTATACCCGGGTGTATTGAGGTTTGTGACTGTTTTCTGCCCGAGTACATTGAGTTATTTTCCAAGCAGGGATTGAAGCATTTTATTCCCGCTGGCTGCAATACTGCACAGTATATATATATAAACTGCATTACAATTCATGAATTTATGCCATCTGGTAGACACGCGAAGCATTGCAGCCTATTAAACCCTAATCATTATCATTTAACAGATCAGCCGCCCATCAGCCAGGCATGAACCCAGGCTGGGAAGGCAAATGCAACGGGGCTTGTCAGAGGTTAGGAGTGGCGCATTCCAGGTATCTGCCAGGTACATACCGGGTATTTGCTCGAATAAAGTGTGTCGGTGCAGTACAGTGCTCCCACTGCAGCAAGGGATTCTGGGAAATGACATGCAATGTTTACTCGCTCATCCCACAACGTGGCGGTATCAAATATAGCGTTTTCCCAGTTATTATATCCCTGCAGGATGTAGGATAATCCCAGCCAAACCCACATACTTACTACATTCCCGTTATGTCACATGTATTATTTCCTGTGAAGGAAGCGCTATGTATATTCCCATTATGGTCACAAATTGGACGATACTGTATTTCCATTATGTCTCCTATTATTTTCCCATGATATCTCATAGAATACTGTCATCCAAAACCACATCATTATTGAATGATTGAAAATGATGCTCCGTTTTATGTCAAGATTGTCTTGACACTTAGACCCCCAAGATTTCAATAGCGCCTCACTTAAAAGATGACATTATTTTTGATTCAAATGAACTTTTATGGTGCAGAAGCCGCATGGTGCCTGTGCCTACAGTGTATGTATTTGTCAGTGTGTCTCTATCTGCATTTCTGTCTCTTGCTGGCCGCCAGCCTGTGTGATGATGTCAGCCTGTCTGTGATGTAAGAGAGACATTGTGATATCATCACATACTGTAGGCAGGATGGCAGGTGTAAAGCTTCTAAAAGAGAGAGGGAGGGAGAGAGGTAGAGGAGAGAGAGGGAGAAAGAGGGAGAGAGAGAGCAAGCAGCTCCTCCCTCCCATGCAAATGACTGGAGGCAGAGGAGTAGAGGGACAGAAGCCTGTGCTGCTTGTAATGGGACAGGATTTGGGGTGCTGTTTCATGCTCTATCTCCCTCCCTCCCACTGTCTCAGGTGCAGAAAGTTTTCAAGGGAGAGAGGAAAGGAAGAGGAAAATGGAAGCTGAGGAGAGCTGGTCCTGTCCCTCTTGTTGGTAAAGAGGGGGCATCCAGAAAGAGGTAAGGAGATAGTTTTATTTTAATTCAAGAAGGAGTGCCTGGTGGCGTAGCTGGTGTGCTCTGTCACACTACAGACCCCTCCCTGTGTGTGTGCGTGCGTGCGTGCGTGCGTGCGTGCGTGCGTGCGTGCGTGCGTGCGTCTGCAGGGGGTATCTGTCCCATCCATAGATATCAGGGGTACTGCAGCTGCTGCTGCTGTTCAAACTTTTGCTTTAGGCCCATTCCTTTGATGTTAATAAGCGTTTCTAGTACAATCTTTTTCGCTCTGTTCACCCACATCTTTACATTACCTCGTGTGTGTGTGTGTGTGTGTGTGTGTGTGTGTGTATGTGTATGTGTGTGTACGTGTGTATAGCATGTGTTTGAAACACTATACTGTATCTGCATAGAAAAAAAGCCTTCTTTTAGTAATGTACAGTTCAAATACTGTATGAACATGACCCCATCTCATCTCATCCCCCTGACTCTGGATACAAAACATTCATGTATTCGTTTGCAACTTTTCATACAATTTGCTTGCACCATTTCAGAGAAATTAAATATTTAAAATGGAAATAAATTGGTAACTGCAGTAACAAACAACACTGTACATGCTAATAGTACATCCATGTAAGCAGTACATACATGCTCAGGAGTTGTTTTTTTGGATCGGTATATACTTGTCATTATCCACTTCAACCATTTTAATTCCCCCCTTTTAAATTATTGTACTGGTTGATGTGTATGTATATATATATATATATATATATATATATATATATATATAGATATATATCTATATATATATATATATATATATATTTCAACCATTATCACCTACAGTACAGTAGCATACAGTGCTCCCACTGCAGCAAGGGATTCTGGGAAATGACATGCAATGTTTACTCGCTCATCCCACAACGTGGCGGTATCAAATATAGCGTTTTCCCAGTTATTATATCCCTGCAGGATGTAGGATAATCCCAGCCAAACCCACATACTTACTACATTCCCGTTATGTCACATGTATTATTTCCTGTGAAGGAAGCGCTATGTATATTCCCATTATGGTCACAAATTGGACGATACTGTATTTCCATTATGTCTCCTATTATTTTCCCATGATATCTCATAGAATACTGTCATCCAAAACCACATCATTATTGAATGATTGAAAATGATGCTCCGTTTTATGTCAAGATTGTCTTGACACTTAGACCCCCAAGATTTCAATAGCGCCTCACTTAAAAGATGACATTATTTTTGATTCAAATGAACTTTTATGGTGCAGAAGCCGCATGGTGCCTGTGCCTACAGTGTATGTATTTGTCAGTGTGTCTCTATCTGCATTTCTGTCTCTTGCTGGCCGCCAGCCTGTGTGATGATGTCAGCCTGTCTGTGATGTAAGAGAGACATTGTGATATCATCACATACTGTAGGCAGGATGGCAGGTGTAAAGCTTCTAAAAGAGAGAGGGAGGGAGAGAGGTAGAGGAGAGAGAGGGAGAAAGAGGGAGAGAGAGAGCAAGCAGCTCCTCCCTCCCATGCAAATGACTGGAGGCAGAGGAGTAGAGGGACAGAAGCCTGTGCTGCTTGTAATGGGACAGGATTTGGGGTGCTGTTTCATGCTCTATCTCCCTCCCTCCCACTGTCTCAGGTGCAGAAAGTTTTCAAGGGAGAGAGGAAAGGAAGAGGAAAATGGAAGCTGAGGAGAGCTGGTCCTGTCCCTCTTGTTGGTAAAGAGGGGGCATCCAGAAAGAGGTAAGGAGATAGTTTTATTTTAATTCAAGAAGGAGTGCCTGGTGGCGTAGCTGGTGTGCTCTGTCACACTACAGACCCCTCCCTGTGTGTGTGCGTGCGTGCGTGCGTGCGTGCGTGCGTGCGTCTGCAGGGGGTATCTGTCCCATCCATAGATATCAGGGGTACTGCAGCTGCTGCTGCTGTTCAAACTTTTGCTTTAGGCCCATTCCTTTGATGTTAATAAGCGTTTCTAGTACAATCTTTTTCGCTCTGTTCACCCACATCTTTACATTACCTCGTGTGTGTGTGTGTGTGTGTGTGTGTGTGTGTGTATGTGTATGTGTGTGTACGTGTGTATAGCATGTGTTTGAAACACTATACTGTATCTGCATAGAAAAAAAGCCTTCTTTTAGTAATGTACAGTTCAAATACTGTATGAACATGACCCCATCTCATCTCATCCCCCTGACTCTGGATACAAAACATTCATGTATTCGTTTGCAACTTTTCATACAATTTGCTTGCACCATTTCAGAGAAATTAAATATTTAAAATGGAAATAAATTGGTAACTGCAGTAACAAACAACACTGTACATGCTAATAGTACATCCATGTAAGCAGTACATACATGCTCAGGAGTTGTTTTTTTGGATCGGTATATACTTGTCATTATCCACTTCAACCATTTTAATTCCCCCCTTTTAAATTATTGTACTGGTTGATGTGTATGTATATATATATATATATATATATATATATATATATATATAGATATATATCTATATATATATATATATATATATATTTCAACCATTATCACCTACAGTACAGTAGCATACAGTGCTCCCACTGCAGCAAGGGATTCTGGGAAATGACATGCAATGTTTACTCGCTCATCCCACAACGTGGCGGTATCAAATATAGCGTTTTCCCAGTTATTATATCCCTGCAGGATGTAGGATAATCCCAGCCAAACCCACATACTTACTACATTCCCGTTATGTCACATGTATTATTTCCTGTGAAGGAAGCGCTATGTATATTCCCATTATGGTCACAAATTGGACGATACTGTATTTCCATTATGTCTCCTATTATTTTCCCATGATATCTCATAGAATACTGTCATCCAAAACCACATCATTATTGAATGATTGAAAATGATGCTCCGTTTTATGTCAAGATTGTCTTGACACTTAGACCCCCAAGATTTCAATAGCGCCTCACTTAAAAGATGACATTATTTTTGATTCAAATGAACTTTTATGGTGCAGAAGCCGCATGGTGCCTGTGCCTACAGTGTATGTATTTGTCAGTGTGTCTCTATCTGCATTTCTGTCTCTTGCTGGCCGCCAGCCTGTGTGATGATGTCAGCCTGTCTGTGATGTAAGAGAGACATTGTGATATCATCACATACTGTAGGCAGGATGGCAGGTGTAAAGCTTCTAAAAGAGAGAGGGAGGGAGAGAGGTAGAGGAGAGAGAGGGAGAAAGAGGGAGAGAGAGAGCAAGCAGCTCCTCCCTCCCATGCAAATGACTGGAGGCAGAGGAGTAGAGGGACAGAAGCCTGTGCTGCTTGTAATGGGACAGGATTTGGGGTGCTGTTTCATGCTCTATCTCCCTCCCTCCCACTGTCTCAGGTGCAGAAAGTTTTCAAGGGAGAGAGGAAAGGAAGAGGAAAATGGAAGCTGAGGAGAGCTGGTCCTGTCCCTCTTGTTGGTAAAGAGGGGGCATCCAGAAAGAGGTAAGGAGATAGTTTTATTTTAATTCAAGAAGGAGTGCCTGGTGGCGTAGCTGGTGTGCTCTGTCACACTACAGACCCCTCCCTGTGTGTGTGCGTGCGTGCGTGCGTGCGTGCGTGCGTGCGTGCGTGCGTGCGTCTGCAGGGGGTATCTGTCCCATCCATAGATATCAGGGGTACTGCAGCTGCTGCTGCTGTTCAAACTTTTGCTTTAGGCCCATTCCTTTGATGTTAATAAGCGTTTCTAGTACAATCTTTTTCGCTCTGTTCACCCACATCTTTACATTACCTCGTGTGTGTGTGTGTGTGTGTGTGTGTGTGTGTGTGTATGTGTATGTGTGTGTACGTGTGTATAGCATGTGTTTGAAACACTATACTGTATCTGCATAGAAAAAAAGCCTTCTTTTAGTAATGTACAGTTCAAATACTGTATGAACATGACCCCATCTCATCTCATCCCCCTGACTCTGGATACAAAACATTCATGTATTCGTTTGCAACTTTTCATACAATTTGCTTGCACCATTTCAGAGAAATTAAATATTTAAAATGGAAATAAATTGGTAACTGCAGTAACAAACAACACTGTACATGCTAATAGTACATCCATGTAAGCAGTACATACATGCTCAGGAGTTGTTTTTTTGGATCGATCCATGTAAGCAGTACATACATGCTCAGGAGTTGTTTTTTTGGATCGGTATATACTTGTCATTATCCACTTCAACCATTTTAATTCCCCCCTTTTAAATTATTGTACTGGTTGATGTGTATGTATATATATATATATATATATATATATATATATATAGATATATATCTATATATATATATATATATATATTTCAACCATTATCACCTACAGTACAGTAGCATACAGTGCTCCCACTGCAGCAAGGGATTCTGGGAAATGACATGCAATGTTTACTCGCTCATCCCACAACGTGGCGGTATCAAATATAGCGTTTTCCCAGTTATTATATCCCTGCAGGATGTAGGATAATCCCAGCCAAACCCACATACTTACTACATTCCCGTTATGTCACATGTATTATTTCCTGTGAAGGAAGCGCTATGTATATTCCCATTATGGTCACAAATTGGACGATACTGTATTTCCATTATGTCTCCTATTATTTTCCCATGATATCTCATAGAATACTGTCATCCAAAACCACATCATTATTGAATGATTGAAAATGATGCTCCGTTTTATGTCAAGATTGTCTTGACACTTAGACCCCCAAGATTTCAATAGCGTCCTCACTTAAAAGATGACATTATTTTTGATTCAAATGAACTTTTATGGTGCAGAAGCCGCATGGTGCCTGTGCCTACAGTGTATGTATTTGTCAGTGTGTCTCTATCTGCATTTCTGTCTCTTGCTGGCCGCCAGCCTGTGTGATGATGTCAGCCTGTCTGTGATGTAAGAGAGACATTGTGATATCATCACATACTGTAGGCAGGATGGCATGGTGTAAAGCTTCTAAAAGAGAGAGGGAGGGAGAGAGGTAGAGGAGAGAGAGGGAGAAAGAGGGAGAGAGAGAGCAAGCAGCTCCTCCCTCCCATGCAAATGACTGGAGGCAGAGGAGTAGAGGGACAGAAGCCTGTGCTGCTTGTAATGGGACAGGATTTGGGGTGCTGTTTCATGCTCTATCTCCCTCCCTCCCACTGTCTCCAGGTGCAGAAAGTTTTCAAGGGGAGAGAGGAAAGGAAGAGGAAAATGGAAGCTGAGGAGAGCTGGTCCTGTCCCTCTTGTTGGTAAAGAGGGGGCATCCAGAAAGAGGTAAGGAGATAGTTTTATTTTAATTCAAGAAGGAGTGCCTGGTGGCGTAGCTGGTGTGCTCTGTCACACTACAGACCCCTCCCTGTGTGTGTGTGTGCGTGCGTGCGTGCGTGCGTGCGTGCGTGCGTCTGCAGGGGTATCTGTCCCATCCATAGATATCAGGGGTACTGCAGCTGCTGCTGCTGTTCAAACTTTTGCTTTAGGCCCATTCCTTTGATGTTAATAAGCGTTTCTAGTACAATCTTTTTCGCTCTGTTCACCCACATCTTTACATTACCTCGTGTGTGTGTGTGTGTGTGTGTTGTGTGGTGTGTATGTGTATGTGTGTGTACGTGTGTATAGCATGTGTTTGAAACACTATACTGTATCTGCATAGAAAAAAAGCTTCTTTTAGTAATTGTACAGTTCAAATACTGTATGAACATGACCCCATCTCATCTCATCCCCCTGACTCTGGATACAAAACATTCATGTATTCGTTTGCAACTTTTCATACAATTTGCTTGCACCATTTCAGAGAAATTAAATATTTAAAATGGAAATAAATTGGTAACTGCAGTAACAAACAACACTGTACATGCTAATAGTACATCCATGTAAGCAGTACATACATGCTCAGGAGTTGTTTTTTTGGATCGGTATATACTTGTCATTATCCACTTCAACATTTTAATTCCCCCCTTTTAAATTATTGTACTGGTTGATGTGTATGTATATATATATATATATATATATAATATATATATAGATATATATCTATATATATATATATATATATATTTCAACCATTATCACCTACAGTACAGTAGCATACAGTGCTCCACTGCAGCAAGGGATTCTGGGAAATGACATGCAATGTTTACTCGCTCATCCCACAACGTGGCGGTATCAAATATAGCGTTTTCCCAGTTATTATATCCCTGCAGGATGTAGGATAATCCCAGCCAAACCCACATACTTACTACATTCCCGTTATGTCACATGTATTATTTCCTGTGGAAGGAAGCGCTATGTATATTCCCATTATGGTCACAAATTGGACGATACTGTATTTCCATTATGTCTCCTATTATTTTCCCATGATATCTCATAGAATACTGTCATCCAAAACCACATCATTATTGAATGATTGAAAATGATGCTCCGTTTTATGTCAAGATTGTCTTGACACTTAGACCCCCAAGATTTCAATAGCGCCTCACTTAAAAGATGACATTATTTTTGATTCAAATGAACTTTTATGGTGCAGAAGCCGCATGGTGCCTGTGCCTACAGTGTATGTATTTGTCAGTGTGTCTCTATCTGCATTTCTGTCTCTTGCTGGCCGCCAGCCTGTGTGATGATGTCAGCCTGTCTGTGATGTAAGAGAGACATTGTGATATCATCACATACTGTAGGCAGGATGGCAGGTGTAAAGCTTCTAAAAGAGAGAGGGAGGGAGAGAGGTAGAGGAGAGAGAGGGAGAAAGAGGGAGAGAGAGAGCAAGCAGCTCCTCCCTCCCATGCAAATGACTGGAGGCAGAGGAGTAGAGGGACAGAAGCCTGTGCTGCTTGTAATGGACAGGATTTGGGGTGCTGTTTCATGCTCTATCTCCCTCCCTCCCACTGTCTCAGGTGCAGAAAGTTTTCAAGGGAGAGAGGAAAGGAAGAGGAAAATGGAAGCTGAGGAGAGCTGGTCCTGTCCCTCTTGTTGGTAAAGAGGGGGCATCCAGAAAGAGGTAAGGAGATAGTTTTATTTTAATTCAAGGAAGGAGTGCCTGGGTGGCGTAGCTGGTGTGCTCTGTCACACTACAAGACCCCTCCCTGTGTGTGTGTGTGCGTGCGTGCGTGCGTGCGTGCGTGCGTCTGCAGGGGGTATCTGTCCCATCCATAGATATCAGGGGTACTGCAGCTGCTGCTGCTGTTCAAACTTTTGCTTTAGGCCCATTCCTTTGATGTTAATAAGCGTTTCTAGTACAATCTTTTTCGCTCTGTTCACCCACATCTTTACATTACCTCGTGTGTGTGTGTGTGTGTGTGTGTGTGTGTGTGTATGTGTATGTGTGTGTACGTGTGTATAGCATGTGTTTGAAACACTATACTGTATCTGCATAGAAAAAAAGCCTTCTTTTAGTAATGTACAGTTCAAATACTGTATGAACATGACCCCATCTCATCTCATCCCCCTGACTCTGGATACAAAACATTCATGTATTCGTTTGCAACTTTTCATACAATTTGCTTGCACCATTTCAGAGAAATTAAATATTTAAAATGGAAATAAATTGGTAACTGCAGTAACAAACAACACTGTACATGCTAATAGTACATCCATGTAAGCAGTACATACATGCTCAGGAGTTGTTTTTTGGATCGGTATATACTTGTCATTATCCACTTCAACCATTTAATTCCCCCCTTTTAAATTATTGTACTGGTTGATGTGTATGTATATATATATATATATATATATATATATATATATAGGATATATATCTATATATATATATATATATATATTTCAACCATTATCACCTACAGTACAGTAGCATACAGTGCTCCCACTGCAGCAAGGGATTCTGGGAAATGACATGCAATGTTTACTCGCTCATCCCACAACGTGGCGGGTATCAAATATAGCGTTTTCCCAGTTATTATATCCCTGCAGGATGTAGGATAATCCCAGCCAAACCCACATACTTACTACATTCCCGTTATGTCACATGTATTATTTCCTGTGAAGGAAGCGCTATGTATATTCCCATTATGGTCACAAATTGGACGATACTGTATTTCCATTATGTCTCCTATTATTTTCCCATGATATCTCATAGAATACTGTCATCCAAAACCACATCATTATTGAATGATTGAAATGATGCTCCGTTTTATGTCAAGATTGTCTTGACACTTAGACCCCCAAGATTTCAATAGCGCCTCACTTAAAAGATGACATTATTTTTGATTCAAATGAACTTTATGGTGCAGAAGCCGCATGGTGCCTGTGCCTACAGTGTATGTATTTTGTCAGTGTGTCTCTATCTGCATTTCTGTCTCTTGCTGGCCGCCAGCCTGTGTGATGATGTCAGCCTGTCTGTGATGTAAGAGAGACATTGTGATATCATCACATACTGTAGGCAGGATGGCAGGTGTAAAGCTTCTAAAAGAGAGAGGGAGGGAGAGAGGTAGAGGAGAGAGAGGGAGAAAGAGGGAGAGAGAGGGAGAAAGAGGGGAGAGAGAGAGCAAGCAGCTCCTCCCTCCCATGCAAATGACTGGAGGCAGAGGAGTAGAGGGACAGAAGCCTGTGCTGCTTGTAATGGGACAGGATTTGGGGTGCTGTTTCATGCTCTATCTCCCTCCCTCCCACTGTCTCAGGTGCAGAAAGTTTTCAAGGGAGAGAGGAAAGGAAGAGGAAAATGGAAGCTGAGGAGAGCTGGTCCTGTCCCTCTTGTTGGTAAAGAGGGGGCATCCAGAAAGAGGTAAGGAGATAGTTTTATTTTAATTCAAGAAGGAGTGCCTGGTGGCGTAGCTGTGTGCTCTGTCACACTACAGACCCCTCCCTGTGTGTGTGTGTGCGTGCGTGCGTGCGTGCGTGCGTGCGTCTGCAGGGGGTATCTGTCCCATCCATAGATATCAGGGGTACTGCAGCTGCTGCTGCTGTTCAAACTTTTGCTTTAGGCCCATTCCTTTGATGTTAATAAGCGTTTCTAGTACAATCTTTTTCGCTCTGTTCACCCACATCTTTACATTACCTCGTGTGTGTGTGTGTGTGTGTGTGTGTGTGTGTGTATGTGTATGTGTGTGTACGTGTGTATAGCATGTGTTTGAAACACTATACTGTATCTGCATAGAAAAAAAGCCTTCTTTTAGTAATGTACAGTTCAAATACTGTATGAACATGACCCCATCTCATCTCATCCCCCTGACTCTGGATACAAAACATTCATGTATTCGTTTGCAACTTTCATACAATTTGCTTGCACCATTTCAGAGAAATTAAATATTTAAAATGGAAATAATTGGTAACTGCAGTAACAAACAACACTGTACATGCTAATAGTACATCCATGTAAGCAGTACAATACATGCTCAGGAGTTGTTTTTTTGGATCGGTATATACTTGTCATTATCCACTTCAACCATTTAATTCCCCCCTTTTAAATTATTGTACTGGTTGATGTGTATGTATATATATATATATATATATATATATATATATATAGATATATATCTATATATATATATATATATATATATTTCAACCATTATCACCTACAGTACAGTAGCATACAGTGCTCCCACTGCAGCAAGGGATTCTGGGAAATGACATGCAATGTTTACTCGCTCATCCCACAACGTGGCGGTATCAAATATAGCGTTTTCCCAGTTATTATATCCCTGCAGGATGTAGGATAATCCCAGCCAAACCCACATACTTACTACATTCCCGTATGTCACATGTATTATTTCCTGTGAAGGAAGCGCTATGTATATTCCCATTATGGTCACAAATTGGACGATACTGTATTTCCATTATGTCTCCTATTATTTTCCCATGATATCTCATAGAATACTGTCATCCAAAACCACATCATTATTGAATGATTGAAAATGATGCTCCGTTTTATGTCAAGATTGTCTTGACACTTAGACCCCCAAGATTTTCAATAGCGCCTCACTTAAAAGATGACATTATTTTTGATTCAAATGAACTTTTATGGTGCAGAAGCCGCATGGTGCCTGTGCCTACAGTGTATGTATTTGTCAGTGTGTCTCTATCTGCATTTCTGTCTCTTGCTGGCCGCCAGCCTGTGTGATGATGTCAGCCTGTCTGTGATGTAAGAGAGACATTGTGATATCATCACATACTGTAGGCAGGATGGCAGGTGTAAAGCTTCTAAAAGAGGAGAGGGAGGGAGAGAGGTAGAGGAGAGAGAGGGAGAAAGAGGGAGAGAGAGAGCAAGCAGCTCCTCCCTCCCATGCAAATGACTGGAGGCAGAGGAGTAGAGGGACAGAAGCCTGTGCTGCTTGTAATGGGACAGGATTTGGGGTGCTGTTTCATGCTCTATCTCCCTCCCTCCCACTGTCTCAGGTGCAGAAAGTTTTCAAGGGAGAGAGGAAAGGAAGAGGAAAATGGAAGCTGAGGAGAGCTGGTCCTGTCCCTCTTGTTGGTAAAGAGGGGGCATCCAGAAAGAGGTAAGGAGATAGTTTTATTTTATTCAAGAAGGGAGTGCCTGGTGGCGTAGCTGGTGTGCTCTGTCACACTACAGACCCCTCCCTGTGTGTGTGTGTGCGTGCGTGCGTGCGTGCGTGCGTGCGTCTGCAGGGGGGTATCTGTCCCATCCATAGATATCAGGGGTACTGCAGCTGCTGCTGCTGTTCAAACTTTTGCTTTAGGCCCATTCCTTTGATGTTAATAAGCGTTTCTAGTACAATCTTTTTCGCTCTGTTCACCCACATCTTTACATTACCTCGTGTGTGTGTGTGTGTGTGTGTGTGTGTGTGTGTATGTGTATGTGTGTGTACGTGTGTATAGCATGTGTTTGAAACACTATACTGTATCTGCATAGAAAAAAAGCCTTCTTTTAGTAATGTACAGTTCAAATACTGTATGAACATGACCCCATCTCATCTCATCCCCCTGACTCTGGATACAAAACATTCATGTATTCGTTTGCAACTTTTCATACAATTTGCTTGCACCATTTCAGAGAAATTAAATATTTAAAATGGAAATAAATTGGTAACTGCAGTAACAAACAACACTGTACATGCTAATAGTACATCCATGTAAGCAGTACATACATGCTCAGGGAGTTGTTTTTTTGGATCGGTATATACTTGTCATTATCCACTTCAACCATTTTAATTCCCCCCTTTTAAATTATTGTACTGGTTGATGTGTATGTATATATATATATATATATATATATATATATATATAGATATATATCTATATATATATATATATATATATTTCAACCATTATCACCTACAGTACAGTAGCATACAGTGCTCCCACTGCAGCAAGGGATTCTGGGAAATGACATGCAATGTTTACTCGCTCATCCCACAACGTGGCGGTATCAAATATAGCGTTTTCCCAGTTATTATATCCCTGCAGGATGTAGGATAATCCAGCCAAACCCACATACTTACTACATTGCCCGTTATGTCACATGTATTATTTCCTGTGAAGGAAGCGCTATGTATATTCCCATTATGGTCACAAATTGGACGATACTGTATTTCCATTATGTCTCCTATTATTTTCCCATGATATCTCATAGAATACTGTCATCCAAAACCACATCATTATTGAATGATTGAAAATGATGCTCCGTTTTATGTCAAGATTGTCTTGACACTTAGACCCCCAAGATTTCAATAGCGCCTCACTTAAAAGATGACATTATTTTTGATTCAAATGAACTTTTATGGTGCAGAAGCCGCATGGTGCCTGTGCCTACAGTGTATGTATTTGTCAGTGTGTCTCTATCTGCTTTTCTGTCTTCTTGCTGGCCGCCAGCCTGTGTGATGATGTCAGCCTGTCTGTGATGTAAGAGAGACATTGTGATATCATCACATACTGTAGGCAGGATGGCAGGTGTAAAGCTTCTAAAAGAGAGAGGGAGGGAGAGAGGTAGAGGAGAGAGAGGGGAGAAAGAGGGAGAGAGAGGGAGAAAGAGGGAGAGAGAGAGCAAGCAGCTCCTCCCTCCCATGCAAATGACTGGAGGCAGAGGAGTAGAGGGACAGAAGCCTGTGCTGCTTGTAATGGGACAGGATTTGGGGTGCTGTTTCATGCTCTATCTCCCTCCCTCCCACTGTCTCAGGTGCAGAAAGTTTTCAAGGGAGAGAGGAAAGGAAGAGGAAAATGGAAGCTGAGGAGAGCTGGTCTGTCCCTCTTGTTGGTAAAGAGGGGGCATCCAGAAAGAGGTAAGGAGATAGTTTTATTTTAATTCAAGAAGGAGTGCCTGGTGGCGTAGCTGGTGTGCTCTGTCACACTACAGACCCCTCCCTGTGTGTGTGTGTGCGTGCGTGCGTGCGTGCGTGCGTGCGTCTGCAGGGGGTATCTGTCCCATCCATAGATATCAGGGGTACTGCAGCTGCTGCTGCTGTTCAAACTTTTGCTTTAGGCCCATTCCTTTGATGTTAATAAGCGTTTCTAGTACAATCTTTTTCGCTCTGTTCACCCACATCTTTACATTACCTCGTGTGTGTGTGTGTGTGTGTGTGTGTGTGTGTGTGTATGTGTATGTGTGTGTACGTGTGTATAGCATGTGTTTGAAACACTATACTGTATCTGCATAGAAAAAAAGCCTTCTTTTAGTAATGTACAGTTCAAATACTGTATGAACATGACCCCATCTCATCTCATCCCCCTGACTCTGGATACAAAACATTCATGTATTCGTTTGCAACTTTTTCATACAATTTGCTTGCACCATTTCAGAGAAATTAATATTTAAAATGGAAATAAATTGGTAACTGCAGTAACAAACAACACTGTACATGCTAATAGTACATCCATGTAAGAGTACATACATGCTCAGGGAGTTGTTTTTTGGATCGGTATATACTTGTCATTATCCACTTCAACCATTTTAATTCCCCCTTTTAAATTATTGTACTGGTTGATGTGTATGTATATATATATATATATATATATATATATATATATATAGATATATATCTATTATATATATATATATATATATTTCAACCATTATCACCTACAGTACAGTAGCATACAGTGCTCCCACTGCAGCAAGGATTCTGGGAAATGACATGCAATGTTTACTCGCTCATCCACAACGTGGCGGTATCAAATATAGCGTTTCCCAGTTATTATATCCCTGCAGGATGTAGGATAATCCCAGCCAAACCCACATACTTACTACATTCCCGTTATGTCACATGTATTATTTCCTGTGAAGGAAGCGCTATGTATATTCCCATTATGGTCACAAATTGGACGATACTGTATTTCCATTATGTCTCCTATTATTTTCCATGATATCTCATAGAATACTGTCATCCAAAACCACATCATTATTGAATGATTGAAAATGATGCTCCGTTTTATGTCAAGATTGTCTTGACACTTAGACCCCCAAGATTTCAATAGCGCCTCACTTAAAAGATGACATTATTTTTGATTCAAATGAACTTTTATGGTGCAGAAGCCGCATGGTGCCTGTGCCTACAGTGTATGTATTTGTCAGTGTGTCTCTATCTGCATTTCTGTCTCTTGCTGGCCGCCAGCCTGTGTGATGATGTCAGCCTGTCTGTGATGTAAGAGAGACATTGTGATATCATCACATACTGTAGGCAGGATGGCAGGTGTAAAGCTTCTAAAGAGAGAGGGAGGGAGAGAGGTAGAGGAGAGAGAGGGAGAGAAAGAGGGAGGAGAGAGAGCAAGCAGCTCCTCCCTCCCATGCAAATGACTGGAGGCAGAGGAGTAGAGGGACAGAAGCCTGTGCTGCTTGTAATGGGACAGGATTTGGGGTGCTGTTTTCATGCTCTATCTCCCTCCCTCCCACTGTCTCAGGTGCAGAAAGTTTTCAAGGGAGAGAGGAAAGGAAGAGGAAAATGGAAGCTGAGGAGAGCTGGTCCTGTCCCTCATGTTGGTAAAGAGGGGGCATCCAGAAAGAGGTAAGGAGATAGTTTTATTTTAATTCAAGAAGGAGTGCCTGGTGCGTAGCTGGTGTGCTCTGTCACACTACAGACCCCTCCCTGTGTGTGTGTGTGCGTGCGTGCGTGCGTGCGTGCGTGCGTCTGCAGGGGGTAATCTGTCCCATCCATAGATATCAGGGGTACTGCAGCTGCTGCTGCTGTTCAAACTTTTGCTTTAGGCCCATTCCTTTGATGTTAATAAGCGTTTCTAGTACAATCTTTTTCGCTCTGTTCACCCACATCTTTACATTACCTCGTGTGTGTGTGTGTGTGTGTGTGTGTGTGTGTGTATGTGTATGTGTGTGTACGTGTGTATAGCATGTGTTTGAAACACTATACTGTATCTGCATAGAAAAAAAGCCTTCTTTTAGTAATGTACAGTTCAAATACTGTATGAACATGACCCCATCTCATCTCATCCCCCTGACTCTGGATACAAAACCTTCATGTATTCGTTTGCAACTTTTCATACAATTTGCTTGCACCATTTCAGAGAAATTAAATATTTAAAATGGAAATAAATTGGTAACTGCAGTAACAAACAACACTGTACATGCTAATAGTACATCCATGTAAGCAGTACATACATGCTCAGGAGTTGTTTTTTTGGATCGGTATATACTTGTCATTATCCACTTCAACCATTTTAATTCCCCCCTTTTAAATTATTGTACTGGTTGATGTGTATGTATATATATATATATATATATATATATATATATATAGATATATATCTATATATATATATATATATATTTCAACCATTATCACCTACAGTACAGTAGCATACAGTGCTCCCACTGCAGCAAGGGATTCTGGGAAATGACATGCAATGTTTACTCGCTCATCCCACAACGTGGCGGTATCAAATATAGCGTTTTCCCAGTTATTATATCCCTGCAGGATGTAGGATAATCCCAGCCAAACCCACATACTTACTACATTCCCGTTATGTCACATGTATTATTTCCTGTGAAGGAAGCGCTATGTATATTCCCATTATGGTCACAAATTGGACGATACTGTATTTCCATTATGTCTCCTATTATTTTCCCATGATATCTCATAGAATACTGTCATCCAAAACACATCATTATTGAATGATTGAAAATGATGCTCCGTTTTATGTCAAGATTGTCCTTGACACTTAGACCCCCAAGATTTCAATAGCGCCTCACTTAAAAGATGACATTATTTTTGATTCAAATGAACTTTTATGGTGCAGAAGCCGCATGGTGCCTGTGCCTACAGTGTATGTATTTGTCAGTGTGTCTCTATCTGCATTTCTGTCTCTTGCTGGCCGCCAGCCTGTGTGATGATGTCAGCCTGTCTGTGATGTAAGAGAGACATTGTGATATCATCACATACTGTAGGCAGGATGGCAGGTGTAAAGCTTCTAAAAGAGAGAGGGAGGGAGAGAGGTAGAGGAGAGAGAGGGAGAAAGAGGGAGAGAGAGGGAGAAAGAGGAGAGAGAGAGCAAGCAGCTCCTCCCTCCCATGCAAATGACTGGAGGCAGAGGAGTAGAGGGACAGAAGCCTGTGCTGCTTGTAATGGGACAGGATTTGGGGTGCTGTTTCATGCTCTATCTCCTCCCTCCCACTGTCTCAGGTGCAGAAAGTTTCAAGGGAGAGAGGAAAGGAGAGGAAAATGGAAGCTGAGGAGAGCTGGTCCTGTCCCTCTTGTTGGTAAAGAGGGGGCATCCAGAAAGAGGTAAGGAGATAGTTTTATTTTAATTCAAGAAGGAGTGCCTGGTGGCGTAGCTGGTGTGCTCTGTCACACTACTGACCCCTCCCTGTGTGTGTGTGTGCGTGCGTGCGTGCGTGCGTGCGTGCGTCTGCAGGGGGTATCTGTCCCATCCATAGATATCAGGGGTACTGCAGCTGCTGCTGCTGTTCAAACTTTTGCTTTAGGCCCATTCCTTTGATGTTAATAAGCGTTTCTAGTACAATCTTTTTCGCTCTGTTCACCCACATCTTTACATTACCTCGTGTGTGTGTGTGTGTGTGTGTGTGTGTGTGTGTATGTGTATGTGTGTGTACGTGTGTATAGCATGTGTTTGAAACACTATACTGTATCTGCATAGAAAAAAAGCCTTCTTTTAGTAATGTACAGTTCAAATACTGTATGAACATGACCCCCATCTCATCTCATCCCCCTGACTCTGGATACAAAACATTCATGTATTCGTTTGCAACTTTTCATACAATTTGCTTGCACCATTTCAGAGAAATTATATATTTAAAATGAAATAAATTGGTAACTGCAGTAACAAACAACACTGTACATGCTAATAGTACATCCAATGTAAGCAGTACATACAAGCTCAGGAGTTGTTTTTTTGGATCGTATATACTTGTCATTATCCACTTCAAACCATTTTAATTCCCCCCTTTTAAATTATTGTACTGGTTGATGTGTATGGATATATTTATATATATATATATATATATATAATATAGTATATATTATCTATATATATATATATATATATATTTCAACCATTATCACCTACAGTACAGTAGCATCAGTGTCCTCCCACTGCAGCAAGGGATTCTGGGAAATGAATGCAATGTTTACTCGCTCATCCCACAACGTGGGCGGTATCAAATATAGCGTTTTCCAGTTATTATATCCCTGCAGATGTAGGATAATCCCAGCCAAACCCACATACTTACTACATTCCCCGTTATGTCACATGTATTATTTACTGTGAAGGAAGCGCTATGTATATTCCCATTATGGTCACAAATTGGACGATACTGTATTTCATTATGTCTCCTATTATTTTCCATGATATCTCATAGAATACTGTCATCCAAAACCACATCATTATTGAATGATTGAAAATGATGCCTCCCGTTTTATGTCAAGATTGTCTTGACACTTAGACCCCCAAGATTTCAATAGCGCCTCACTTAAAAGATGACATTATTTTTGATCAAATGAACTTTTATGGTGTGTGCAGAAGCCGCATGGTGCCTGTGCCTACCAGTGTATGTATTTGTCAGTGTGTTCTATCTGCATTTCTGTCTCTTGCTGGCCGCCAGCCTGTGTGATGATGTCAGCCTGTCTGTGATGTAAGAGAGACATTGGTGATATCATCACATACTGTAGGCAGGATGCAGGTGTAAAGCTTCTAAAAGAGAGAGGGAGGGAGAGAGGTAGAGGAGAGAGAGGGAGAAAGAGAGGATGGAGAGAGAGGAGAAAAGAGGGAGAGAGAGAGCAAGCAGCTCCTCCCTCTCATGCAAATGACTGGAGGCAGAGGAGTAGAGGGACAGAAGCCTGTGCTGCTTGTAATGGGACAGGATTTGGGGTGCTGTTTCATGCTCTATCTCCCTCCCTCCCACTGTCTCAGGTGCAGAAAGTTTTCAGGGAGAGAGGAAAGGAAGAGGAAAATGGAAGCTGAGGAGAGATGGTCCTGTCCCTCTTGTTGGTAAAGAGGGGGGCATCCAGAAGAGGTAAGGAGATAGTTTTATTTTAATTCAAGAAGGAGTGCCTGGTGGCGTAGCTGGTGTGCTCTGTCACACTACAGACCCCTCCCTGTGTGGGTGTTGTGCGTGCGGTGCGTGCGTGCGTGCCGTGCGTCTGCAAGGGGGTATCTGTCCCATCCATAGATATCAGGGGTACTGCAGCTGCTGCTGCTGTTCAAACTTTTGCTTTAGGCCCATTCCTTTGATGTTAATAGCGTTTCTAGTACAATCTTTTTCGCTCTGTTCACCCACATCTTTACATTACCTCGTGGTGTGTGTGTGTGTGTGTGTGTGTGTGTGTGTGTATGTGTATGTGTGTGTACGTGTGTATAGCATGTGTTTGAAACTCTATACTGTTTCTGCATAGAAAAAA
>NW_027454412.1:0-80817 GCF_040206685.1 Ascaphus truei | reverse complement strand
GGATGTCCGCAGTGCAGCTGTCTGGTCCCAAGCAGCTCACCAGCAAACCTGCTCCGCACGCTTGTCCCTAACTGTGTACACAGTAAGGTGACTGATCGCTACCACTATGGCCGTCCCTGCAGCACAGCAGCACACTGTGACTCAGGGGTTTCTCCTAAGGGCCTGCGGGGTAAAGCTAGCCTATGCAGGCGGGTCACGGACCCCCTGCACGCATACACCCTCCTCCGTTACCTTCCAGATCCCCTCTGACTAGCCTCTCCCCCACGCTTCCCTTTCCTCCTCCCGTAATTCTAGCCTTCCGATTGGCTCCTCAAGTCAGGTGACTGCCCAGGAGCTCATGGGAGTTGTAGTTCCTCAGCGGAGCTTCTCTGCCTTGAGCTGCACAGACTCACAGCTATTGCATCAGCGCAGACCTCCACATGACTCTCCTGAACAGTCAAAACACCAACTGAACACACATATGAGGCTCCTACCACATCCCTACACATACATCTATTATTTGGTGCCTGCGGCACAGGGAGATAACGTGACTTGCTCAAGGTCACAAGGTATGGGGGGGGGGATTGAGTGAGTGTGTGTGTGGGGGGGGATTGAGTGTGTTTGTGTGTGGGGGGGTGTGTGTTTGTGTGTGGGGGGTGTGTGTTTGTCGTGTGGGGGGGGATTGTGTGTGTTGGGGGGGGGAGATTGAGTGTGTGGGGGGGATTTTGTGTGTGTGTGGGGGGGGATTGTGTGTGTGTGGGTGGGGGATTGAGTGTGTGTGGGGGGGATTGAGTGTGTGTGGGGGGGGGTTGAGTGTGTGTGTGGGGGGGGGGGGGTTGAGTGTGTGTGTGTGGGGGGGTTGAGTGTGTGTGTGGGGGGGGGTTGAGTGTGTGTGTGGGGGGGGGGTTGAGTGTGTGTGTAGGGGGGGTTGAGTGTGTGTGTGGGGGGTGGGTTGAGTGTGTGTGGGGGGGGATTGTGTGTGTGTGGGGGGATTGAGTGTGTGTGTGTGTGTGTGGGGGGGATTGAGTGTGTGTGTGGGGGGGGGGATTGAGTGTGTGTGTGTGTGGGGGGGTTGAGTGTGTGTGGGGGGGATTGAGTGTGTGGGGGGGGGATTGAGTGTGGGGGCGGGGATTGAGTGTGTGTGGGGGGGGGATTGAGTGTGTATGTGTGTGGGGGGGATTGTGTGTGTGGGGGGGGGGGGATTGTGTGTGTTGGGGGGGGAGATTGAGTGTGTGGGGGGGATTTTGTGTGTGTGTGGGGGGGGGATTGTGTGTGTGTGGGGGGGATTGAGTGTGTGTGGGGGGGGTTGAGTGTGTGTGTGGGGGGGGTTGAGTGTGTGTGGGGGGGGGGGGTTGAGTGTGTGTGTGGGGGGGGGTTGAGTGTGTGTGTGGGGGGGGGGGGTTGAGTGTGTGTGTGGGGGGGGGTTGAGTGTGTGTGTGGGGGGTGGGTTGAGTGTGTGTGGGGGGGGATTGTGTGTGTGTGGGGGGATTGAGTGTGTGTGTGTGTGTGTGGGGGGGATTGAGTGTGGGGGTGGGGAGGGGGATTGAGTGTGTGTGTGTGTGGGGGGGTTGAGTGTGTGTGGGGGGGATTGAGTGTGTGGGGGGGGATTGAGTGTGGGGGCGGGGATTGAGTGTGTGTGGGGGGGGGGATTGAGTGTGTATGTGTGTGGGGGGGATTGTGTGTGTGTGGGGGGGGGGGATTGAGTGTGATTGGGGGGATTGAGTGTGTGCGTGGGGGGATTGCGTGTGTGTGTGTAGGGGGGGGAATTGAGAGTGTGTGTGTGTGGGGGGGGATTGTGTGTATGGGGGGGGATTGAGTGTATGTTTGTGTGGGGGGGATTGAGTGTGTGTGTGTGGGGGGGATTGAGTGTGTGCGGGGGGGATTGTGTATGGGGGGGGATTGAGTGTGTTTGTGTGTGTGGGGGGGGGGTGTGTTTGTGTGTGGGGGGATTGTGTGTGTGTGGGGGATTGAGTGTGTGTGTGTGTGGGATTGTGTGTGGGGATTGTGTGTGTGTGTGGGGGGGGGGGGGAGTGTGTGTGTGTGTGTGTGTGTGTGTGTGTGTGTGGGGGGGGATTGTGTGTGTGTATGTGGTGTGTATGTGGTGATTGATTGAGAGAGAGAGTGTGTGTTGTATTGCAGTGGTGCGCAAACTGGTGGGGGGCAATAAGGCGCAAGATTTAGGGGGGCGCAGGCGACGTGCGGCGAAATCTGGGTGCGCGGGCCGGCAGACGCTTTGCGCGGGAGGATGAAAAAGCTGTACGCGAGGGGCGGCCAATAAGATGTGCACGGGCGGGCAGCCGAATATGTGTGCGGGTGGCTGAACAAGATAGTGCAGGTGGCGGCCTCGTGGTGTGCGCACGCGCGCAGGGGCTTCGGGGGTACGGGGAGGAGCACGCCCGAGCACGGTGAAGTCAAACGCCCCTCCCGGTGTCTGCCCTGCAATAGCGCTGTGTTCCTGCTCTCCTCCGCTGGCAACCTGCTTCGCTGCGATCCTCTGCGCGAGGGAAAGGGTCGGCTGCCACTGTATCAATCACACTATGAATGTACAGAAATAATAAAAAAAAAGTGAAAACATTGAAAACGGAAAAAAAATAATAATAATAATGTAGGTAGGAGTGTGGATGACAATGGGGATAGCAAGCCAAAGAGCAGGGAGGGGAAGGTAGAAACAAAAAGGGGGGGAGAGGGAAGGGAGGTAGCAAAGAGGTGGATGAATGCCCCCCAAAAGTATTGCCTTTGTGCACGTACGCTCTCCCAAGCTCGGCGCTTGGGGAGACAAACAAAACTGACTTTGAAGTGCACTCAGCAGAAGTCAATGCACACACACAGCCACACAGCCACACACAGCCACACACAAATAGCCCCGATCCCACGTTTGCAAAATGATGCAGGACACCCTGCGCTCAGGCTTGGAGAGTTGGTGATGTCACCGCTCTCAGCGGCAGCGTGGACGCAGCCTAATTTTGCAAGCGCGAGCTGTTGAAATATGTAAGTATTTATAGACATATTTGGATTTATATTGTATACCGTTTAATAAAGGTTTTTTTTTTTTTTTTCATGTGATTTTGATTACGTCAGGCAGGGGGGCCCGAGAAATTTTATGGATGAAAAGGGGGGCTCGGCATAAAAAGTTTGCTCACCCCTGCACTAAGCTGCGCTTTCAGCTCATAGACCTCACATTATAAACGTGTAATTATAGTGTTACCTTAATGTAGTGTAAAAGAAAATGATGTACAGATTTGGTCGCATCTATTAACGCAGGTTAACGGTGGCAGAACGTTAACGCAGCTCTATTTAAACAAATGGCACAGCGCTATATTTCTTAAATGGGTGCAATTTATTGCATTATTTGTGTAATCTTATCAGGTGGTACAGGCATACCCCGCATTCACGTACACAATGGGACCGGAGCATGTATGTAAAGTGAAAATGTACTTAAAGTGAAGCACTCCCTTTTCCCCACTTATCGATGCATGTACAGTAGCGACATACTTTATCGCACTAAATGCCGGCGGCATGCCGGGATCTACCCCAGCTGCCGCCAGTAATAACCGCGCGCCGCCGCGTTTCCCCCACGCACCCCCCCTCCAACTCGCGCGCAATTTACTTTGCTTCCGGACCCCGAGCCCGGCTTCTGCTCTGCCCCTCTGCTTCCCCGCACCCCCGCTTACCTTGATTTGATCTCCAGGGGTGTCGGGGAAGCCTGGGGAAGCCAGGGAAGACGGGGAAGCCGGGCGCGCTTCTGACTGTGACGTCACAGTGCGCCGCCACGCGCCGCGGCTACCCGCTTCCCAGCCACATACAGCCAGCGGCTTTTGCTCGAATAAGAGCTGCCGCTGCTGTACTGTACTGCAATCCTCATATACGAGCATAACTGGTGTAAATAACACATGTGTAGCAGTCTCTATAGTCTCCCCGCTTGCGCACAGCTTTGGTACAGGTAGGGAGCCGGTATTGCTGTTCAGGACGTGCTGACAGGCGCATGCGCGAGCTGCCGTTTGCCTATTGGGTGATATGTCCTTACTCGCGAGTGTACTTAAAGTGAGTGTCCTTAAACCGGGGTATACTTGTACACTTGTACAGGAAATCCTAAAGTTGATGTCCCTGGGGCAGCTGAGGGATTTTCACCCATTCAGTCCTGGAGGGTCCTGCGCCCCCCTCCTGCATTTCCTAATCATGTGTTCGCTCCTTAGGCCTCGGATATTTTATTTATTTATAAAATGTTTTACCAGGAAGGAAGCAATACTTGAAAATGAGAGGTAACTCTCAATGTATGTCCTGGGCACAGAGTTATGATGACAGATACAGTACATGGTTACAAATCCATAGTTACATTAAGTGAACAGGGTATACATTATATACAAGACATTGCATGCACAGTTAGAGATAATATATATTATAGGCGCATGTAACCGTTACAGACCAGATTAAAATGTGAGACAGCTTTAGTTTTGAAAGCACTTAGACTGGTAGCATCTGCAAGAGTCTCTGGTAGGTTGTTCCAGTTTTGGGGTGCATGGTAAGGCCGTGATTATACCCGAAGCGGCGGAGCGCAGAACGTTGTGCGCCACCAAAACAAATAAAAGTTTTCCTATGAGCGCACACTAAGAATGGGTGACCAACGAGGCGGCCAAGTGCGCAAATTTTCGAACAGATCCAAGAATTTTATTTTCTGAAGCGATGGCAGCGTCATGTGAGCGGTTCAGCCAATGAGAGTGAACCACTCACGTGACATCATGGCCTCGCCTCCCGATGCCTCCTGCCTGCAGTGCAAGTTTCGGGCAGCGCATCGCATTGAGGTAGCGCGCGTGTCACGCCGCCGGTGGTATTAATGAAGGCCTATGAGGAGGAACGGACGGATACTTTGTTGAACCTTAGGACCATGAGCAGTCTGTTGGAGTCTGATCTCAGATGATAAGTGCTACACGTGGTAGGGGTGAGGAGCTTGTTCAGATAGGTGGGTAGCTTGCCGAGAAAGTATTTGAAGGCAAGACAGGAAAGATGAACTTTGCGCCTAGACTCTAGTGATGACCAATCTAGTTCTTTGAGCATTTCGCAGTGATGTGTGTTGTCGTTGCATTGGAGGACAAAGCGACATTGAATTGTAGAGGGTATCAAGGTTGCTAAGGTGGGTTTGGGGTGCTGTGCCATATACTACAGTATGTCCCCATAGTCGATAATTTGCATTGGCTTCTGCTGTGTGATATAGTGCGTGTGCGACAGAGCACATAGCGTTGTGCGCGCCTGTCGCCTGAGCGATCTGTGGACTTTAGATCGCTCGTGACGGGGAGGCGTGGCCGTGACATCACTAGGCCTTCCCTAATGTCTCTCACGGGAGACCAGGAGATTTTACAATTATTTTTACCGGGATCATTCGCTAGGCAAACAAGGTGGTAAGAACAAAATGCAGTTTATTCGGGTAAACCCGCGTACAACACAATGAATACACAAAATACAGCTAAAAGCACACTTGCTGGGGGTGAAATCTAGGCTCTACTAGGTGCAGGGCGAATGCTTCGGTACGCTTAACCTGACCGGGATATACACCCGGGCTTTCTGGTCCTCTTTTTGGCTTCAGTTCCTAGCCGCGACCGCTACGTTCCAAATGAGAACTTGAACTTCACGTCTGACTTAGTCTCTGCAGGGCAGACTTTTCCTAGCTTCAAAACCAAGCCGGTTGCTCTGGTATTCGTGACAGCAACTTTGAAAAGTCCGCCCTAGCTTCATCGACACAAGTCACTAGATCGTCTGGTTCTCTGACTGGGGTTTTCTCCTTACATACCCTCCACTGTTCTATGTTCAGCATGGAGGAAGGAGCGACCAATTGGAGCATGGGAAACCCTGCCGCCAACCGATAAGAATAGGGGCTCGTCCTTTGACTGACGCCAGAGGAGGGGACGGGCTAAGCCGGCTCGGGATGACCCGTGGGCGGGACATACGGATTGACCAATGGGAAAACGCGCCGACATTTTGCTGCTTCCCCTAGTCAACCCCTTGTCACCTACTGGGCAGACTCCACTGAGTCTGGCAGATCAGAGTGTCCTCCCCGCAGGGGGTCTCTGTTCTCCGGACCCAGTACTAAGCCCTGCCCTGGCCACTTCACACCCCGACACCTCTCAACATCCCTTCTCCTCTCCGATGTCTATGCAGACTTCCCGGCACCTATATGGATGCCTGAGCTGGCTGAATAGACATTTATAGTAAAAGCACATGTAACGGTATTTCTGGCCCGGCCTGACTCACCCAATCTCACATTGGCCCCTGTGGTCTAACCGTTCTCCATTACAGTGTGATAGTGTCTGGTGGTGCACCTGTTGGCAACAGGACTCCTGAGTCTCCCGCATGATGGTGTGTGGGGAGGACCCGTCCAGACAGGCAGCTGAGGTAGTGTGCGGAGTCCTACCTAGTTCCAGTGCAGCGCCTCCACCTCATCAGGGTCCCTTCGGTCACTTGAGGATGGTCCTGACGAGGAACTCCTCTGTGGTGCTCCTCTCTGTACATTCACTCCACACATGTACACGAGAGGGTTTGTGATTAAGAGCATCTTTATTGGTTGAGGTGGGCTAACTGCCCCTCGCAGTAGTTTCTCTAGCCACTCATTGTCCCTCAGTGCTTCCCTTTGAAAGGTGTAATTCTCCTTTAATAGGGATTCCCAATCCCAGCCGGGATGTCTTTACCCTGTGCCAGGTCCCTGGACACAGTCTTCCTGTTCAGCTACTATAACATAACTCTCGCAGACTATTCAGAACTCCTACAGAACTCAGGACTCAGATAGAACTAACTATTAGACACAGTGCTGTGCCTTATGTACACTCTGGAAGCTGACACACCTCTGACATCACTAACCATGGAATCAGAGCATGTGACCACTCCCATCCATACACAGGGCACCCCACCAGGGTGTGAGGGCAAACCTCCATAATTACTGCTGGCATGCCCACAACTTACCAGGCCTTACTGTCAGCAGGAGAGATGACTGTAGCCATTTTACATGACCGCTACATTCTCCCCCTGGTGAATCCCATCGCCCTCGCTGGGACCTAAATTTAAATGCCTTCTTCCAGGAAGCACTGTAACACATAACACATAATTGTTAACCTCACAGATTGTCCATTATACAAAAAAAAATGACCACAGTGACATCTCGCCAAGCCCGCCCCGACCAGCAGCCACGAGCCCGCAAAATGCCTTAGTACCCCCTAATAATAGTGGCTCGGGTCAGGTTTCTTAACCTCTCTACCACCCATGTCCAGGACCGTGACATGATAGTGCCTAGGCAGTCCCCTCTCGGGCCTATAGGTCACCCTGTGTTTGTGTATATTCCTCCCTATACTCCACACTCGCATCAGGTGATCTATTCTGTCCTCTGCCCTCCTTCCAGTAACGTCACTCCCCTTATTGACTAGGTACATCTCGATGGTTTCCCTAAGCCACCTTTCCCTGTTCTCTTCTATCTCCTCCATGAGGGGTTCAGGGACATAAGGGTACTCCAACCCGTGGGAAGACTTGTATCGAGCCATTATTGCCCGTTCCGCTCTACTGATCCTAATTAGGTCAGCCCTACCTGCCCTCCCAGGTAGCACCCATGACAGGGGTTCGTCAGGATCCACAGGGTCTGACAGTGTATCGGGACCCATGGGCTCTATCTCCCTGTGCTCAATCTTATACCACCGTTCCTGCAGCTCTCTGTCTCGCTGTTCAGGGGTGAATTCTCCCTTGGCCCACCAAAAGTCAACTACATCCTCCCTTCTAATAAGGAATCGCGTACGATCCATCCAGGCCGCATAACCTTCAAAGAGGGGGGCCCACCAACGGTGTTCCTTGAACCTATGTGAATCCCCTGAGTCACTCTCTTCCGCATCCCCCCATGAGAATACCCCCGATGTCCGTGCTGACCGTGGTACGGACCACCGTGATGATCCCAGGGCCTTGTCCTCTGTTTTATTGGTCACAGGAGGCAACCACCGGCCTACCGCGGCCTTGCCTAATTCTCCCCCTCCACGAGAAATGCCCTCCGTAGCGCAACTGCGCTGTCGTTCACCAGTCCGTCTCTCCTCCCCCCCCAAAGGTATGTCCACAAGTTCCAGACTAGGCGGGGACCCCGGGGAACATGTGATGGGGGCAGGGGTTTTACCTAGGGCGTGGGGTTGGGCGTAGGGGCAAGATGGGATACGCCACGGGACTACGACCCGTTCCCGGCTGTCCATGGACTGCTCCAAGGAGGATAGCTCACCCTCATCCGTCTGCGGGTCTCCCATCCAGCTCTTGGGCCCTTGAGGTGATCGGGGACATTCACCCGATCGCCGAAGCGTTGCTGCATCTTTCCCGTCTATTCCGCCGTCGCCACCGGAAATGATGTCCTCACCGAAACCGGAAGCGCCGCCATCTTGGGTGGGACCCCCATGCGGGATCTCTTCCTCGATGACGACATCCGGAAGCTCCGCCGTCGTCTCCACCGGAAGTGGTATCTCCTCCGCACGTGCGTCTTGGGCCTGGCACGGCCTTGTTTCCGCTACACCGTCTACCGGAGCAAGGTAAGTGAGTGGCTTTCTCTTACCATTCCGCAGGGGTGTAGGCGTCTCTCGCCCGTCGCCACCATGTCCTGAGGCGGAGGGACTCCGTCTCTCGGCTCGCCGATCTGCGGGGGACGCCCTGCTTTCCAGGCTGCTACTCACACTACGGGGTGTCGTCCTCCCCGGTTCTGTCCTGGGCCTCGATTTCACCTCCGCTAGCTCGCGGAGATCCTCATCCGAGTATTCTGCCTTCCCCGACTTAGGGGTCACCGATCGGGGCGATAGTCTTTTCTCAGTGCGGTCGGGGAGTGACCCGACCGTCTCGGTTGCTGCTGACCCAGCCGATTTAATCGACTCCAGTCCCCTTTCTCCGGGACTTGCACGATTGATCCACAGTGCACCAGGGGACTCGGCGGAGCGCCTAGCCGTATCCCCCGGGGGGTCAGCAGATTGTATCGGAATGAACGTCGGCATTGGCCATAAGTATAGTGTCCCGCATTGTGGGCAGCGTGCCGCCGTGTTAACAATGCCTTCGGGCAGCCCGCATTGTAGGCAGAGCCCGACCACCGTCTCGGTGTTAGCCACCCTGACTACCAGTACCCCGCCGGGTACCGAGTAGGGCTGGGTGGATACCATAGTTCCCACAGTGGAGGAGCAGGCCATTCTTTTGGTAGGGACCACTTTCAGTATGGGTCTCTCCAGGTCAGTGGTTCCTCGCAACTGACCGGTAGAAGCTTCTGGGCCAGCCACTTCCTGCTTCGGCTCCTCCTTCCGCTGGCATAGCTGGAACCCGCCCCCAGGGGTTGCAATTATGGGCGGATCCCACAGGGGAATAGCATGCCCCTTAATTAAGGCCGCGCCTTTCTCAGTCCTGGTGGGCGCGGTCTGCGTTTTCGCGCCAATTTCCTCATCAGAGTGGGATTCTTGGGCCGCGGCTAGTTCCCGCCTTCTCCTGGCAGCTGCTTTTCGTGCAAAATATCCCTCCTTTTTGCACGTTACCTCCGCGGCCGGAACTACTTCTTGTAGTGGCGCCGTCTGGATATCAGTCCCTGGGCCCAGTGGGTGCATTCCCACAGGCCATAATTGAAAGTCACTCCCCCTGGTGGAAATCAGGGGAGGGTCCCATAGACTAAGCGGTTGACTCAGCACAGGGGCCGAGTGAGTCACTGTCCATGAAGGCGCAGTCGTAGCTTTCGCGCCATACCCCCCATCAGGGCGGGGCTCTGCTGTTCGCGCCATTCCCGGCCAGCTTTTTGCAAGTTCTGTATCAGCCATTTTCTCTGCGACTGGCCCATGCGGTCTCCCTAGCAAGCGGGAACCGCCATTTTGGGTGGCTTTTAAGCCCGAAATGTCAGTTTGTTTGCTCTTCTCGCTGGGTTCCCCCCCAGTTATCACAATGTCCTCACACTCTTCAAGGGTGGCCCCTCGGTGTCCCAGACAGGACAAAAACGGGGCAGCCACAGCCTTCGCTCCACTCCAGAGCAGATTAGTTAGAGACAGCTCAGCGACAGTTTGCTCTTCAGTGGGGCGCACGCCATGGGTGCCTTCCCCATCAGCCTCTGGTCGCCATTTTGGGCTCTCCGCACCACGCGGATCCTCCATTCCTTGGATTGTCACGCTCTCGTACCAATTATCATACATGGGGCTCCGCTCTGCGGGGCAGCCACCACACCAGTACAATAAAGATTGCTCAGATGCACCACCACATGTGTACCTGATCTAGGCTGGACTCATGTTGCACTACCTCAGGCTAGGCTCACTCTCTCAGTGTCTGCTGTAACTCCTTCCTCCCAGTCTGTGCTCCCTATGGTAAGTGTCTGGAATGGGCTAGAGTACTCTGGCTCTGCCATGCAGTACTTGGGGCGTCTACCTCTCTTGGTCAGCCTAGCGCAGACCCTCTCCAGGATTCCTGACCACGTTAACAGGCTATCCCTTCTGGCGTCCTACCAACTAGCACTACCTCAAAGTGACTCGGTCAGCTATAGCCCGGCTCCAGACCCCTCACTCCTTTCAGGCCCCTAGGTCGTCCCTGCGAACTGACAATACCCTGTCAGCCCCTGACCACCCCTAGGTCCGTCCCTACGCAGCACAGAGTGGCAGCAGACGCTCTCCCTGTTTCCCAGTGTGCCTAGCTAGAGCCTGTCCTGTTGACAGATCTGATCTCAGCAGCTCGCCTCCAAATGTAACGGTATTTCTGGCCCGGCCTGACCCACCCAATCTCACATTGGCCCCTGTGGTCTAACCGGTCCCCATTACAGTGTGATAGTGTCTGGTGGTGCACCTGTTGGCAACAGGACTCCTGAGTCTCCCGCATGATGGTGTGTGGGGAGGACCCATCCAGACAGGCAGCTGAGGTAGTGTGCGGAGTCCTACCTAGTTCCAGTGCAGCGCCTCCACCTCATCAGGGTCCCTTCGGTCACTTGGGGATGGTCCTGACGAGGAACTCCTCTGTGGTGCTCCTCTCTGTACATTCACTCCACACATGTACACGAGAGGGTTTGTGATTAAGAGCATCTTTATTGGTAGAGGTGGGCTAACTGCCCCTCGCAGTAGTTTCTCTAGCCACTCATTGTCCCTCAGTGCTTCCCTTTGAAAGGTGTAATTCTCCTTTAATAGGGATTCCCTATCCCAGCCGGGATGTCTTTACCCTGTGCCAGGTCCCTGGACACAGTCTTCCTGTTCAGCTATTATAACATAACTCTCACAGACTATTCAGAACTCCTACAGAACTCAGGACTCAGATAGAACTAACTATTAGACACAGTGCTGTGCCTTATGTACACTCTGGAAGCTGACACACCTCTGACATCACTAACCATGGAATCAGAGCATGTGACCACTCCCATCCATACACAGGGCACCCCACCAGGGTGTGAGGGCAAACCTCCATAATTACTGCTGGCATGCCCACAACTTACCAGGCCTTACTGTCAGCAGGAGAGATGACTGTAGCCATTTTACATGACCGCTACACACAAATGAAATAAAACATACTTTAATACATAGGATAACTTGGGCAGACTCATAGCTGTAAGGGAAATAGGACTGGGATATCTGGGCTTGAAAATCAGGAGTCACTGGGCAGCCCTGGTGTAATTCAACCCACGTACTGGCAAATCATGCCTGCACGCCAGGGAGAATTAGGAGACTACTGATATCTTTGCCCCCCCAAACTCCTGCAAACAACATGATTGCATTTCTACCCAAATATCTCACCTAAAACTTACATATAGAACGTTTCATGAGTCTTAGGCTCAGGGAACATGAAAAGTGGAAACGAAGCAAAAGGAAAAAGCAGGCACTAATACTCCGGAAAGTAAAAAAAGGTTGAATGAAATCCAGGAGAGCGTGTGCCCATAAAGACTATTTTAATGGAAACCACAAAAAATATACAGCTACATTACGGGGTACACAAACCCCCACCAACGCGGCTCGAATTGCGTTGGTGGGGGTCTGTGTACCCCGTAATGTAGCTGTATTTTTTTTGTGGTTTCCATTAAAATAGTCTTTTTTTATGGGCACACGCTCTCCTGGATTTCATTCAACCTTTTTTTACTTTCCGGAGTATTAGTGCCTGCTTTTTCCTTTTGCTTCGTGTCAAATCATCCAGAAAAAACAGAAGCACACCCCCTACTGTGAAAGAAGAAAACTGGACAGCCAAAAGGACATTACCAACTCTAACTGTGAGTTATTTTATCACAAGCACATTCTCCATTCTGACATTATATGCTGGGACACTTTATTGTGTGGCCCCTTACTACAGTGCTCGTGGGGGCCCTAGCCCACTAGTCAGATTACAATGGAGCAGTGATTAATACATGATTGTTCTGTGTCCTATGGATTGGCTATCCCTTATCCATTATCCAGGGGGTTTTCATTTCGGGAATCATTATATACATTTATTGAACGTTACAATTTTTGTACTACATATTTTGAGGCTTTTTTTCAGAGCACCACACATTTTTTCCATTTTTCTATGAAAAGTGGAAAGGCAGGGGACACTTTAACGTTCACATGTTATAATGCCGGGCCCCTGGCTTATGGTGCCAGGTAGCTGCCAGGGGCCCACCGTTCCAGTGGTAACCTTTATTGTATAGCCTGGTTACCCCCTTTATCGTATAGCCTGGCACCCCCTTTGGAGGGAAGTATTATGGGAAATGGGGGGGTCCCAGAGTTGAAATGAATGCGGTTCAGCTTGGGGAGACCCTCTGCTTCAATCCTGTTTTTAAAAAAATTATTTTTTATAAAAAGCGTTTGACTTGCTCCTTCAGAATACTGATTTTCATGTTCGGTTAAAGCCTTACTTCACAAATGTAGTAAAGTGCTTTAAAACATTTTTTTGATTTCAACCTTCCCCAGCGATCTCATCTGTCTATCTAAACCTTGTGTCGCCCTGCTCCTTACTTCCCTTCTCCTTTCCCACTCAACCTGTCTTCACCAACCTACTAACACTTCTCTACCTCCTTTGATACATAACCTACCAAGTCCTACTTCACGTCCCCCTTCACTCCACTTCCAGTCACCACTCCCACTATCTAACTTGCACATTTCTATAGCTTTCTGATTTCCTCACTTCTCCACATTTATTCTTCTTTCTTTATAGCTCCCTACTTCCTCTCCTCCTTGCTCTCCCCTCTACCACTTCCTTACTACTTGCTGCATCCCTACCCCACTTTAAATTCAAGTCTACTTCCTTACTCCTTCTTATAGTATTGTCTCCTTAAATGTCTCCACTTCGGCTTATTTCCTCTCATCTACTTGCTTTTATCCTCTTACTAACTCCCTCTCTATCACTCACCCTGCCCTTACTCGCTTAATGGTTCTGCCGCTACGGTGCTATACTAATTCCCTTCCCGTATGTCTTTCTATTCTTCCCAGACTCAAAATTCAAAAAGCCCGCGTCGGGCCGGTGAGGTGACTAATCCAGGCCTGCGCGGGTCATCCGGCGCATTCTGGACGCCTTGATGGGCTTACGGCTGTCCTTGGTCTTGCTGGTGACGTCATCTGGTCGCGCCGGTGGGAGCTGGTTCCGCGCCACCTCCAAGATGGCGCCGCTCCTTCCGGGGCACAGCTGTGATGCGTATCCGGGGGGCGGCCATTTTGGAAGACGTCTCTCACCAGTGCGGAGGTGCGTGCGCCCGCTCCTGTTTCCCGCTCACCGCTCTCTTCCTGCTCCTGCGGTTCACTGTGGATTCCCGCCTTCTAGAGCTGCTTCGCCATCTTGTGTCGGGGGCCGCCATCATCAGAAAGGTAGGCCGCAAATTTTCTCACCAGGGATTCAGTTTCAGCGCAGGTTGCTTGATCACTGGACATCTGTAGTTGGGGTGTCGGGGATCACCGCTCTTTCACTCGGGGGTGAGTTTCTTTATTTGGTGACAGCTTCACCGTGGCCGGGGACCAGACCTCAAGTAGGGGGACGAGAACTGGAGGAGAAGCAAAGAAACACAGGTTGCTGAGGCCATGACACCGAGGGATTAGCCTGATACACTACAGGGGTGAACAAAGCCGGGACAGACTCTGGTTATGCATAGTATATGTTAGGTTTTATTCATTCAAGCTCAGGAAGAGCGAGGCAGGAGTGGGGGGGAGTGACCTGCTTCAAAAATCCGCATGGGCCACGCACTAGGGGGGAGGAGGGTGGATCTCCTGGGCCCTAGTGAAGTCCTTTGGGACTGGACGCGGTGGGTGAGTGAACTTCATCCCACGTTTCCTCCGGGCGGTTGGAGAGGAGTCCAGCTTCCCAAAGGCGGTGATCTCGTCAAGGAGGCGACGTCGCCGAGACGACGAGAATTCTACTGTCTTTTGTCTTGTCTAGTGTTTGTTGTGTCCCCCCAGGTGTACCCTCTTGTGTGCTCCCCCTTGTGTATTGCTGTAGGTGGTGAAGTGAGGTATTGCAGTTCGAGAAGAAGAGGAGGTCGGGATTCTGGTCCAGGTGCATCAATCAAGAACAGATATCGGCAGCAAAGTCATCTCATACTTTTAAATGAGTAAGGAACTCAGGCTAGTATCACATAACATTAAGGGGTTTAACAGCCCGGTTAAACGCAGAATCGCCTTCCGAGATTATAAGCGTAAAGGGGCAGAAATTCTGTTTCTGCAAGAAACACACTTCTCTCAAGACAACTACCCCAAATTCCTGGATAAGGACTACCCGACACACTTTTTGTCTTCCGCGAAAGTCAAAAAAAAAGGGGTGGCCATACTAATTCATAAAAGAATACCGTTCGTACCCGATAGGACTTTCAAAGATAAAGAGGGCAGATTCCTCATAGTAAGAGGTGCAATCCAAGGGTTCCCAATTACTCTAGCAACAATATATGCCCCTAATGAGACGGCCCCCGTTTTTTTCTCTACCTTCTTTGGGAAACTCAACAAAGTGGCCAGAAGGAAATATCATTGTCGCTGGAGACTTGAACAGGGCACTACGGGAGGACCTTGACAGATGTTCATCCACTAATATTACACACAGATCTGACATACTAACAATTAAAAAAGGGTTACGTGACTGCCAACTACTCGACATCTGGAGGGAACAACACCAGAGACTGAGAGAATACACCTTCTACTCACACCCACATGACACATATAGCAGGATAGATTACTTCCTTGTATCCAACAGAATGGTCCCTGGGGTCTCTCGCACCGAGATCCATGATATTTCATGGTCAGACCATGCATCTATAGAGCTGCGGTGCACACTAATCCCACTAGACAGACCTAGAGCGAACTGGAAACTAAACGAAATCTTGCTGAAAATCCCAGCCCTACAGGTGGAAATTGGGGAAAAGCTCACACAATACTTCGAGGAGAATGAGGGGAGTGTGGTTACGCACTCCAGACTGTGGGAGGCCCATAAGGCTACCCTCAGGGGGGTCATTATGAATCTGGCCGCTAAACGGAAAAGAGAACGGGAGGGAAAAATTTTGAAGCTAGAGGAACAGCTAGCAGAGCTTTCCTCCCTCCACAAAAAAATAAGAATGCCCACACGTTAACTCAAATACTAGCCACTAAAACTAGTCTTAACCTCCTCCTCTCCGCCCAGGCCGAGAAGGAATTGACCTGGTCCAAGCGGAAATTTTATGAAAAAGCTAACAAGCCTGACACACTACTTGCCAATAAGCTAAAAAAACAAGCTTCCAAACTATCACATTCACGCAATTCGAAACCAAGATGGGGACCTTACCTCCATCCCAGCGAACATAGCAGGGGAATTCAAAAAGTATTACGAAATATTATACAATGGAGATAAGGTAACCCATAATCCGAAAACAAAGGAGGATTTACGGACCTTCTTAATAGAGGCACATTTACCCATTTTGAAGAGATGCGAAAGGGAGGCACTCCAGTCGGACTTCACGATGGAGGAACTCTCTGGGGTCATCAAAGCACTAAAACCGGCTAAAGCCCCAGGGCCAGATGGCTTTTCGAACTTATATTACAATAAATATTTAAAAATTCTAGCCCCCCACATGTTAAAGTTATTCAATGAAATCTTAGCAGGGGCCTCATTCCCAGCACAAATGCTCCAAGCCTCAATATCGGTGATCCATAAACCCGGAAAGGACCCGGCAGACTGTAAGAGCTACCGGCCCATTTCACTGATTAACTTGGACCTCAAAATATACTCTAAACTTATAGCCAACAGGGTGGGTAGTGTTCTTCCCGGGTTAATTCACACGGATCAAGTAGGGTTTATCGGAGGTAGACAAGCGGCAGATAACACCAGGAGAATTATTGACCTAATTGATCTGGCCCAAAAAGAAAAAATTCACTCCATGGTGTTAAGTCTGGACGCTGAAAAAGCCTTCGATAGAATAGATTGGCCCTACCTATCGGAAACACTGAGAGCATTTGGCTTTGAGGGACACCTCCTGCAGGCCATCCTGGCGTTGTATAAAAACCCAACAGCAAGAGTGAGATATCAAGGTTTCCCCTCAGAACAGTTTGAAATCAAAAGCGGAACACGTCAAGGATGCCCGCTGTCGCCACTACTGTTCGCCTTATGTATAGAGCCTTTGGCGGCACACATCAGAAATAACCCAGATATCTCTGGTATCCCTGTGGGAGACCAAATGCACAAAGCCGCTCTATATGCGGACGATGTCATTCTCACAATAGCCAAATCTCTCACATCTCTCCCAAATGTATTCAACATACTGGGCAAATTTAACCAAATTTCGGGATTTAAGATCAATCAGTCTAAATCAGAAGCCCTCAATATTAATCTACGAAAAGAAGTTGAAAAACTGATTGACCTCAATTTTCAGTTCAAATGGCAACCCTCCGCTATCAAATATTTAGGGGTTTATCTCACAAGGGAGTACAAAACTTTATATAAAGCAAATTTCCCCAAGATCATAAAGACGCTGGGGGAGGATCTCCGAACCTGGATGAAGGGGAGCATCTCATGGATTGGGAGGATACATAGCGTGAAAATGAATCTCCTCCCAAAGATGCTATATCTTTTCCAGAGTCTCCCTATCCCTTTGGTGCAGGCGGACATCCTCTCCCTCCAGTCAAAAATTATAAAATTTATTTGGAACGGGAAAAACCCAAGAATTGCTAAAGGAATATTAAAACGTCCCATTCATCCTGCGGAGGGTGAGCGGTGCCTTGCTTGCAGGCCTACTATAAAGCAGCCCAATTAGGGCAGATTTTCCAATGGCACACAGACCCAAGCCTACGGAGATGGGTTGAGTTGGAGAAGAGATGCTGTGCACCAATTGAAATCCGAAATTTAATCTGGCTACCCAGAGAAGGGGTACGCAAGATAAACAATCCGCTGCAGACCATGGTCAATTCATTATAAGTTTGGGAGGCCACGAAATTCAAATGTAATTTGACTACCAAAACATCATTAATGACACCAATAGTGGGCAACCCAGACTTCGCTCCGGACCTGAATAGCAAAAATTTCTTGATATGGACTCAGAAGGGCTTCTCCCGTCTAAAAGATCTGGAGGGCATAACGACCATACAAACATTTGACCAAATTAAATCCTCTAAGAATATCCCAAACAAATTTTTTAGGTACCTCCAGATCAGAGATTTCTACAATAAAACGCCAATTCGACCGGCGCGAACAAATTTTGAGCAGCTGTGTTCCAGAGATACGGACACAAGGGGACTCACATCTAGAATGTACAGGGAAGTGATCTGCCAGAAGTCGCCCATTGACAATAGACTGAGTTACATGAGACACTGGGAATCAGACCTAGGAGAGACTTTAGAGGACGACGAATGGGACAGAATTATACAGGCGGCGGCGAAAAGATCAATCTGCACCACATTAAAGGAGAACGCATATAAAGTCCTTATGAGGTGGTATTACACTCCGACGCGCTTAGCGAAATTTGTAAAAGGCTACTCCCCTCTCTGCCCTAAACAGTGTGGGGAAGCAGCTGACCTCCGACATATGTTGTGGTCTTGCACTAAGGGGGCCCCTATTTGGGAACAAATCAGAGATTGGATTCAGCGGATTCTCGATTTGGAGATCCCCCTGGACCCGTGGCTGTTCCTATTGGGCATGCGGATCCAGGGTCTGTCAAATGCGTCGCATAAATTAATCGCGCATTTTGCTACAGCCACAAGATGTGAGATCGCAGCATTATGGAAACAGCAGGAGATACCAATTATCCCTAAGATCAAAAACAGAATTTGGCATGTCTGCCGGATGGAACAATTAACGAGTTTAGTTAATGACTCCGGCACAAATGTTCTAAAGGTCTGGGATCCATGGTTGACCCAGGTAGACATCCCAGGAGTGGACGCCACCTCAATCTTGCACTAATTAAACTAGGTGCGTTCTCCTTTAAGGGCAGATTAGACAACACGACTCAGCGACGCACAGTTAGCAGACCTTCATGTAGTCATAGAATAGGGAAAAACAAATAAAAGAAAGAAACCTCAGAAGAACCTGTCCCAGTTAAAACCCTTAGCTATTGCCTAAAAGGTTGAACAAGAGATATCTAAAAAACTGCACCAGAGCCTGGCAACCTACCACCTCCCTCCCACCCCTAACCTCTTTCCCTGTCCCCTTGTCAAGTTCGTCTGGTCTTGTTTGTAAAGTGTTAAGTGGATGTGTCTTCGAGGCGTCATTACATGTGTTTAACAAAACTGGAAATGTAATAATGGGCTGTGGAACATTGGCTGTATTTGTACTTTCCAATAAAAATTTAAAGTTGAAAAAAAAACAAAACATTTTTTTATATTGCATTGAGTAATGGAAACCCAGGACAGTGTTGGTGCTAGCTAGATATAAACACTCCAGACATGTACCAATCTTTAAACCCTTGGGTATTTAATGTTGGTACAGATAAGAAGCATGGCTTACTCCAACCCGTTTACCCTGTGGTCAAAATATTAGTACAGCTCAACCCCGTTATAGCGCAATCTGCTATAGCGCGAATCCGCTTTTAATGCTGTCTGAGCGTGGCTCCCGATTTAAAAACATCTCCAAGGTTTTATTTTTATATAATATTCAATGCATTATTGCTAACAGACACACGCTGATACACATATATACACACACCCCTACACCATGCGGGAATTGAACCCATGATCTTTCATATGCTGGTGCAATTCTCTAGCTGCTACACCACAGTATTGGTGTGATGAATCTGACTCTATAAACAAACGTAACATCTACTGCACAGTGCAGTCCATGGGTGATCAGGGTTCAATTCCCGCATGTGTATTATATAAAATGTATTCACTGTTGGGCTGTCATTGATCAGAGAAGGGTCATGTGACCCTCCTGCGCTCAAAAGTCAGTCAAATTGAAAGCTTGGGAGAGCGTATGTAAGCACCTCGGAGCCTGATGAAGTGGAGAGAGCTGCAGATGCCGGGTAAGTCCTCGCAGAACCGTTCTTCCTGATTGCGCCGACCATTTCGCGATCCTGGTTATAACGTGCTCATTATGTGGACCAAGAGCACCGCGTTATAACGGGATTCAGCTGTATTAAGGGTTTCATATTTTTTTTTTTCATTTACAAACCTACTTTACATCCCTATCATTAAAAAAAAAATATATATATATATATACACACACACACACACACACACACACACACACACACACACACACACACACACACACACACACACACACACACACACACACACACACACACACACACAGTTAGGTCCGGAAATAATTGGACACTGACAGAATTTTCATAATTTTGGCTCTGTACGCCACCACAATGGATTTGAAATGAAACAACTGAGATGCAATAGAAGTGTAGACTTTCAGCTTTAATTCAAGGGGTTGAACAAAAATATCGTATGAAACGTTTAGGAATTGCAACCATTTTCATACACAGTCCCCTTATTTCAGGGGCTCAAATGTAATTGGACAAATTAACACAATCATAAATAAAATGTTAATTTTTAATACTTTGTCGAGAATCCTTTGCAGGCAATGACTGAAGTCTGGAACGCATGGACATCACCAAACGCTGGGTTTCCTCCTTTGTGATGCTTTGCCAGGCCTTTACTGCAGCTGTCTTCAGTTGTTGTTTGTTCGTGAGTCTTTCTGCATTAAGTTTTGTCTTCAGCAAGTGAAATGCATGCTCGATCGGGTTGAGATCAGGTGATTGACTCGGCCATTGCAGAATATTTCACTTCTTTGCCTTAAAAACATCCTGGGTTTCTTTCGCAGTATGTTTTGGGTCATTGTCCATCTGTAAAGTGAAGCGCCGTCCAATCAACTTCACTGAATTTGGCTGAATCTGAGCAGACAATATATCCCTATACACTTCAGAATTCATCCGGCTGCTTCTGTCTTCGTTCACATCATCAAAAACCACTAGTGACCCAGTGCCATTGTAAACCATGCATGCCCATGCCATCACTGCCTCCACCGTGTTTTTCAGATGATGTGGTACACAGCAACTCTCTTTTTTAGATGTCCTCATTACACAGACTAATGGGGAGTTACATACTGATCTTTTTAGAAAGGATACATACAGAAATGCCATTTTAAGGGCAGATAACCATCATCCTCCTTCTCTTATTGATGCATTACCTTTTTCACAGAAAGTCCGGGTCTGCAAAATCACGAGCAGGAAGGATAATATTGAACCAGCTATTGGAGAACTACGTAGTAGATTCCTGGCTAGGGGATATCCTCCTGCTGTGTTAGACCGGGCACTGGATAAAGAGGTAAGTGCTACCAAAAATAAGAAGGAGGACAGGCTTGTATTTACCACTACGTACAGTCATAAGCGAAGCAGAGGAAAAGACCTCCCAGCCCGACGCTACAAGCCTGGTAGACAGCGTGTATCACGCGCAGGCTGTATTAACCCCCAGCACATCGGAGACCAACCATGTAGGAATAAGCACTGTAGCTGTGATGAATCCTTGATCACATTGAACGGGAAAACACTGGACACGATGGGCCCTTGGTCCCTCTAAGGATTCATTTTGCTGGGGGTTAATACAGCATGCGCGTGATACACGCTATCTACCAGGATTGTAACATTGGGCTGGGAGGTCTTTTCCTCTGCTTCGCATATTGCTGGTTTGGCCACGGCTGCTCAGCCTGGAATTAAGACTTTCATTATTGACATTATAAGAAGAGGCTTATACCCCGTGAATATGTATGTAATCACTTAATTGGTGATTTGAGAACTGGAGTGCTATCGTTATTTTTTTTTCTAACCATTTATTTATTTATTTTTTGTGGCATCTATTTATTCACATTTTTTCTTTCTGTGGAACATTTTTTTTTATTTCTCTGGAGTGAGTATTCGTGCTATTCCTATCCTGTGTGTTTTTTATTATGGAAGATTATGTAGAAGTGGAGGATGAGGAAGGGGTTACTGATACCTATGCCTTTAACTGTGGAGACACTCACCGTCAGAGGAGGGCAGAGTCAGTTTTTGATGAAGGTGCTAATTTCATCTGTGAAGAGCCTGCTGACTTAATTACCCACTTCCTTACATTGGAAAAACTGTTATCACAGGACATTAGGTATTGGTGGGACATTACCACTCTTGGGAACTATGCTAGAGTTAAAAGGATTCCGTGAGGCTTACGCTTGAAAAAGGTACCGTCCTTTGGCTTTATTAATAAAGATTTTGAGAATGACTGGAAAGCCATATTAGATCATTGCTCATTTAAGCTAATCAAATTGATCATTAAGTATAAGCTAAATTAAAAAAAAGAAAGTGAGAGCCAATGTGAAAGTCCTACAGGATAAATTGAAAGGTTGCAGAAAAATGGAGAATTTTATTAAATATGACCAAACACTTTTAAGCAACGTGGGTGCTATGGAAAAGTCTCTAATGATTAAGAAACAACAAAAGTTTGATAGGGACAAGATAGACTATGAGAAGCAGCAAGTTTATATATGGCAACGCTACACTACAAACGCACAAAAGTCACAACCAAAATCTGGTTCTAAATATCAGAATAATAAAAAACAAGGTGACTCCAAGAACCCGAATAAATCCATCCTAAAACGCCATGGAAACGCTTCCAGTTTTGAGTCAGATGGTTCTGACTATGAGAGTCGTTCACTAGGCGTTTCCTTTTGTGATGATGATGATAATTGGCGAGTTAGATCTACCTCCCCTGAAACCGACTCTTCACAAAAATCTGTTATGATGCCCTCTCGGAAAGAAGATAAACCTTCATACTCCTTGTTTCAAAAGGAGTCAAAAAACGAAAGAGGACAAGGAGATCATCAAAGAAGAGAAGGGGGGAGGGGGATCCGGGGGATCGAGCAAAAGAAAGAAATATGCATAGGAGAAGTTGTGGATAATGTTATCAACATTTCACATAAGACTCTTACAGATGACCAGATTGCGGTTCTAAATAGAGGTTTAAATTTTGCCCCATACCAAGATTTTAATTTATTCAATACCATCATTGATCTCCAAAAATTAATTCGCAAATTGTCTCTTAAAAAATATTTTAATAGAAAAAAGGGACAACAGAGGTTCCACTATATTCCACTGATAGAGGTCTAGCTGAGAATGTTGATGGTATTGATGTTTCAATGGAGAATTTGGATTTGCATTCATTTCGTGAACAATGTGCTTTATCAGATCTTAGAGATCTTTATGATGAACAAAATCAGGATTTGGAGCCTGAGATCCCTTCCTCATTCAGCTTCTTTGGGCAATTACACTTAGGTCTTAAGAAGAAATCAACCTTTTGCCCTCATATTTTTAACAATCATAATATTAAGACCTTTGAGAAGCTGGTTGAGAGGGATCTCAGGTTATTGGCTAGGGGTATTGTACCCCGGGGGGTTCCCTCTTTAAATAAAACGAATCTGTCAGATATTGACTTCCAGGAGATGATTGCCCTCAGGGAAGATAGGTCTATTACAATCAAAAAGGCTGATAAGGGAGGGGCCATTGTGGTGCCCTCTTCTTCAGATTATCAGGCAGAGGCACTTAGATTACTTGAGGATGTTGAATCTTATACAAAATTGACATGATCCCACATGTGAGTTTTTACACCTTTTGAAAGAGATTCTTGAAGAAGGAAAGGCCCTATTTGTACTTAACACAAAGGAATATGAGTTTCTCTACAATGCCTCACCTATTGTGCCCATCTTCCACCATCTCCCAAAGATCCATAAGTCACTTGTCCGCCCTCCTGGGCGGCCCATTGTGGCCAGTATTGGATCTTTGGGAGATGGGTTATCACGCTACATTGATGGGTTTTTACAGCCACTGGTAAAAAATCTGCCTTCTTTTCTGAGAGATTCTATGGATCTTTTATCCGCTATAAAAAATGTTATGATAGAAAAAATTAAACTAAACATATACTAAGCGCTTAACCTATTAGCCTAACTTAACAATACACGATAATGATGGATAAGTGCTCTAAATGTTGGAATTCCCTTACAAAGATACAACAATAAACTAGTGAATTCTACAGACTAATATAACAAACTGAGAAGACGGCTGCCTAAGGATTGAAAAACCACAAACCTATCCACAAGGTAAGTACAACAATAGCTTAAAAACAAAAATAAAACAAACAATGAAAGAAAACAGAAATAGTCCTTGGCGCACTATCTGGTATATAAACCTGCAGAAAAATGAAGTCCAAAGATCTTGGTAGTGAGGATTGTTGGTCCGGAATCCAATCGTACTCAAAGTCCTCTGAGGTGGTGGAATCAGATTTGTGCGAATGATGCTTTAATGCATGCCAGACCAATATGATTGGGTTCAAAGCAGGATCTTAATGAATGTTGCAGATGTGTTTTGGGGTCAATGTCTTGGAAGGACTGGTGACCACTCCAGATGTGAAGTATTCAGAAATGTTACGTTCTTCCCTCTGAGCAATAATGACCTTCTGTATGTAGACTCTCTAATATGAGGAAAAAGCCTTAATGGACTGGTCATGCACAGCTGCATCTAAAGACTTAGTAAACAATTATTTGGAAGTCTGACTCCTCCTCCCTGTCAGACTTCCAAATAATTGTTTACTAAGTCTTTAGATGCAGCTGTGCATGACCAGTCCATTAAGGCTTTTCCCTCATATTAGAGAGTCTACATACAGAAGGTCATTATTGCTCAGAGGGAAGAACGTAACATTTCTGAATACTTCACATCTGGAGTGGTCACCAGTCCTTCCAAGACATTGACCCCAAAACACATCTGTAACATTCATTAAGATCCAGCTTTGAACCCAATCATATTGGTCTGGCATGCATTAAAGCATCATTCGCACAAATCTGATTCCACCACCTCAGAGGACTTTGAGTACGATTGGATTCCGGACCAACAATCCTCACTACCAAGATCTTTGGACTTCATTTTTCTGTCAGGTTTATATACCAGATAGTGCGCCAAGGACTATTTCTGTTTTCTTTCGTTATTTATTTTATTTTTGTTTTTAAGATATAAAAAATGTTAGTTGGAAAAAGACTTTTAGATGGGTGTCATTGGACGTGATGTCACTTTACTCAATCATAGATCACGAGCAAGGGATTCGAGCAGTGGAATTTTTTCTTGATGCTTCTACATTGTCCATTTCATTACGTGCCTTTCTTTTGGATTCTATTATGTTTCTGCTCACCCATAATTATTTTTCTTTTGATGCACAATTTTATCTTCAGACACGGGGTACTGCTATGGGGACGTCATTTGCCCCCTCTTATGCTAATTTGTTTGTGGGTCTTTGGGAATCCACACACATTTTCGGTGCTGATAATTCTTTTCGTCATCAGATTATTTTCTATAAACGGTATATTGACGATTTGATTATGATTTGGGATGGGGATTTATTATCACTGCATGCCTTTATTCATACACTTAATACTAATTCTTTAAATCTTAAATTTACTTATGAAGAACACATGAATCACATCAATTATTTAGACATTACTTTATTTATTGACACGACAGGCACTATTCAAACGGACATTTTTAGAAAGCCTCATTCACGTAATACTTTATTGGAAGCAGACAGCAGTCATTCTAAATCATTCATTCGAAGTATACCCAAGGCTGAATTCCTTCGACTAAGACGGCTTTGTTCAAATGACGATTTATTTGAGCATCAAGCAGAGGAATTAAAAACTCGATTTGCTCAAAGAAAATATAATCACACTGATATTGAAGCAGCATATCTGTGTGTCAAATCTACAAACAGGATCGATTTGTTATCGAACTCGTCTGTGAAGTTCAAGAAGAAACATGAATTGGATCGAGTGACGTCTGCTCTATTTGTCACCCAGTTTAGTCGCCAGGCTGAACAGATTCGTTCTATCATTTATAAACATTGGGGGACCCTCACTCTTGATAAGGACCTACATAGTTCAGTTAACCAGGGTCCAGCCATTACTTTTAGGAAATCCAAATCCTTATCTGACTATCTTTCTCCAAGATTGTTTGACTCTAAGAAGTCTAACAAATCTGTTTAAAATAAAAGGTTTTTTTTAATGTGGAAAATGTTGCGTTTGCTGCTATGCGAAACCAATTAAGTCTATTAAGACTATTTATTCTAAAAAGAACTATAGGATCCCATCCTTTATTAATTGTGACTCACAATTTGTCATATACTTTCTTACCTGTGGCTGTGGCCAAGGGTACGTGGGCTGCACTATACGCCCTGTTAAAAACAGAATCATGGAGCATATACGTTCCATTAAAAGAAAAGATTTCATGTTACCAGTTTCAAAACATTTTACTGACTGTCCTTCAGGAGGTCTATCAAATGTTCATTTTTCTGCTGTAGAACTGGTGCCCATGCCCATGAGAGGGGGTGATAGATTAAAGCTCCTCAACCAGCGGGAGATGTTTTGGATCCATTCTTTGGATACATTATCCCCTGCAGGAATTAATACAGAATGGGATCTAGAAAAGGTGAAGGGAAACACAAAATGGATGTGCCCCCTAAAAGAATTCACTTAAATGCACACCATAACAGTGTAAAAATTAACTTTTAATAAATTTACTTAAAACATATATTACCAAAGTAATGTGTAATGTGAATTAAAAATATATTAAATCAACGCTATCAGGCAACCTTGTCGTCAGTTATAAGTTCATACTATCCCATTTAACCACTTAATAATGGTGGGATATGGAGGACACAGATTGCTAGGAGTCAGGGTGTTAACCCCTCTGGAGCAACGGTGAGACCCAATAATGGAAGTGTATAGATGTACACAAGTGAGTGGCCAATGGGTTAAATGTCCAGCTACCTTGCTAGATCAGCCAGCACTGCGCACTATAATGGAGACTTTAGTGTGTTAAAATAAGAGTGCTAGAGTGATAAAGCTGGCAAATGCAGTGATAATGGTAGTACATACACTGCTTGTCCGGGATGGGAAGGGAGCGAAGATAGCAGGGATACACCATGAAAAATAAAAAATAAATGCATACAATAGTGTAATAAGTTCTTTTCAATCTGGATAAAACATGTATGTCTTGGCTCTATAGCAATGCCTACTTACAGCAGGTCAAAAGGTAAAAAGCATTGATCTACACAGCAGGTAGAAAGGTGTCAGGATCTTCAGGAACAACAGCCCAGGTTTACAGCATAAGAAATCAGCACCTCAGCTCAGACGTCAGTAGATGTGAGTGGATCAGAGACATGCAAAAGAAAGGCAGACCATAGTGTCGATCGTGCATAAAATTTATATAAACAAACAACAAATTTTAGGAATTGTACTCACATTGTGTACATAATCATAGTTCACATAAGGCTTTACTTGAGGCAAATGGAGTGCTGGTTCAGTGTGGAGCAGCTCACCGGGGATCTTCTCCTTAGACTCACAACAGACCGGGTGGGAGATGGCGTCTGACGTCACATCCGCTGTTGGGGTGACGGCATCCGGTCTTGGAGGCAAACGGTGGGGGAACTCAGCAACTCTGAAGCCTTCAGTAGAAAGAGCAGCTGCAGCAATGAAAGTGGCTCTACGCGTTTCGTCGTACTAGACAACTTCCTCAGGAGCATTCATTGAGGAGAAGATCCCCGGTGAGCTGCTCCACACTGAACCAGCACTCCATTTGCCTCAAGTAAAGCCTTATGTGAACTATGATTATGTACACAATGTGAGTACAATTCCTAAAATTTGTTGTTTGTTTATATAAATTTTATGCACGATCGACACTATGGTCTGCCTTTCTTTTGCATGTCTCTGATCCACTCACATCTACTGACGTCTGAGCTGAGGTGCTGATTTCTTATGCTGTAAACCTGGGCTGTTGTTCCTGAAGATCCTGACACCTTTCTACCTGCTGTGTAGATCAATGCTTTTTACCTTTTGACCTGCTGTAAGTAGGCATTGCTATAGAGCCAAGACATACATGTTTTATCCAGATTGAAAAGAACTTATTACACTATTGTATGCATTTATTTTTTATTTTTCATGGTGTATCCCTGCTATCTTCGCTCCCTTCCCATCCCGGACAAGCTACTATTGAAAGGAATCTGTACACATTCCTGGAAGGTTGAGAATTTGATCAGTGATCACCTTGACACATTTTATTTTGAATTTTAATTGTGTGCACTATTTTATCACAGATTGGGTGTGGTTAGCGCCGGTAACAAATCACTTTAAGTTCACTTAGTACATACACTGCAGCATAGACCTGCCAGACACGGCAGTGCTGTGCAAGGAAAGCAGGCACACTCACTATAAAATTAAAGGATTAAATAAATAACTAACTAATGGGATCAACACAGTTAGAGCCAGGAGACTGCTGACACTACATTAAAACAGCTCCAAGTAGGAGACTGACAACATTGCGCGTCCAACGCGCGTTTCCCTCCAGCAAAGGAGCTTCTTCAGGGACAAATTTTAAATCTAAAACATTTTTCATGAACATTTTGTATGAGTATTCTTGCTATGCTTCCGTCTCACGATGATAATAATGATTGTCTGTTTATTAAGTTATTTATTATTGTCATTTTTTTCTGCTTTCTAGTGATCAAATAAGATATATATTTATTAATGAATTCAATTGTCCTACATTTTCTTTTGGCATCTATTCTTCTTTATTATTTATTATTTGTTTTCCTTTTTCTAACTATATATTTACTTTTTTCTAGAATAATATTGTGTTTTACATATGTCCTTTAAACCATATCTATTGTGTCTAGGAGTTTGATGATATACCATTCATATGCCATCTTATGATATTAAAATTAACAAATCAATGGGTTAAATATACATTGAATATTCACTATAGATTTGGACATGTGTATGTTTATGTTTCCACAGTTGATATATATGTGTTATTGATATTTCTTTTGTATGTGATTGGTCTTTTTTATTAATTTTTTACCTGTTTATTCCCTCTATGTGGATCTCTTCCCTCTGAGCATTACGCCCCTTTCCTGTGTTTCATTTCACAGGGAATTTGTGTCCTGGGGGTTTGTGTTTACCTGGACAAAGGTGGGCGGTGCTTTTTTCTATTAGCCTCCAGTTCTCGTTTTTTCATAGTTGTGATCCAAGTCTTTTCCTTCCTGCTTACTACGTACAGTCAAGCTGGTGGTTTTATTAAATCTACCAGTCTTAAACACTGGCATATTCTGCAAAATGATGATATATTATCTGAAAGTTGCTGTGTACCACCAATGGTGGCATTCAAAAGAGGGAGGAATCTGGCGGATAGCCTGATACATGCAGATAATGAGGGTAACTACAGAAATCCTCATTTTCTGGAGGGTGGCAGACCGGGTAACTTTAGATGCATGAGCTGCTCGGTCTGTAACAGTCTGACTACCGGTAGTCAATTCAGTCACCCCCCAAAGCGGGAGAATCATAAAAATTAAAAATAGACGCCCCACAGCGTGTGCTCCGCTGCTACAGAGACTGGAACAGTGAAAGACATTATTGCTTGGCACGGCGAATTGGCTGTACTGCTGTTCAGCTGAACTGGAGACCTCCTAAGTACTACCTTGAGGCTGAGGGCTGTACTAACAGCTAACCGATTGGAAGACCACCCAGGCCCTACCCCCGAGGCTGAGGGATTGAGAAGGAGAGAGCCACGACATCTCTATTGGCGTCCGTTGGTGCTTGGGTAACATTAACCCTGAAATGATTGTTTTTTCTATCTAAATGTACGCTTAATACTCACCTTTATTTTGTGGTTACTAATATAATTTTTAATGCACTGAGCGTTGTGCGCTGTGTTTTTTTGTATTTCTGTTTGCTATTAGGGGGTATTTGAGCCATCCCTGGTGCCACAGCTGCAGACGTTCCATATACTCTACGTGTTTAAAGGTCACCTCTTTTTGTACATCACTATATCACCTCACTTTTATTGATTGTAGTAGCGCACTATATCTTTTCACATTTTCTCACTCCAGATAGGGAGACTTTCTTATTGAGACGTGAAGCATTCTGGATACATGCTTTAAATACCAGCAACGGTATGGGTCTTAATGAGCAACAGAATTTAAAATGCTTCCTTAATAGAAGGTAATTTTTTGTCTTTCTACAGGCATATTTGATCTTGCACCATCCATGGACTCTGCACTTACCTATTGGGAAAATTATCCTTTTTGTGTGGTTTTTTTCCCTTCCCTCCCTCCCCCTTCTCTCCCCCTCCCCCTGGCTGTGTGTACCCATTTCTGACTAGGTATACACACTAGTATATTCTAAATACTGATGTACTGCATATTCTTATGTGGCATTTCACGGTAACTTTGCAGGATTATACTGATGTCATCAGCAGTATACAGTCACATGTTTTTAATAGTATATTGCTGTATTAGTTTTGTGCACATATGCTTTATGAATATTTTGGTGTGTGGTTTATTTACACGTTCAGGGTGATTTATAGGAGTGTGTCACTCCTCCCTGCTCTGACACTGATCCCATGGCGACGGATACATCTTTGTCCAGCCCTGTGAGTACAGTCTTGATTGGTGCACACCCCCCCTTCCCCCCGACGGGCGGGTCACGCTGACGTCATCATGGGGGAGTGTTCAGTCTGGGGAGAGGTGTGGCTGTGGCTGCATTCCTCCAAGACAGCTCTATGCTGTATTGCCAGGGATTTAGACCTAGACGTCTGACGTCACTAGGGGGCGCCATATGGTAGCTCTGACATCACTAGGGGGCGCCATATGGTAGCTCTGACGTCACTAGGGGGCGTCAACATCCTGGTTATGTGGCAGAGCGGGGAGAGTATCAGGGGGGTGGTATATATTGTGACTGTTTTCTTGTGTTTGGTAGCCTTCACCTTGAGAAAGGCAGTATTAGACTGCCGAAACGTTGGACTTTATGGCATATTAAACCTCCTTTGAGTAAGACCGTGTGCCTGCTTCTTCTTCTTTGTCCGGCTACAGGAAGGGTCAGGAGACAGGGAGGACAGAGGCAGGAGAAACCCATCTGACTCCGGCCTTGCCTGTCCCTACGAATACAAACATACAACCCCTCACTGAATAACATAGCCCTAATCCCATGTAATAATCCTGGGTGTAAACAAAATAATGGTTTTATGAATATTGTAATGGTTTATTAGGGACCTAGGAGGTGGCTAGTGGGGCTGTTATGTGTATTTTTGTTTATTGTGGGTAGTGGGGGTGGATGAACGGGGTATTGGCCCCAAGGATGGGTGTTTAGGCCTGCCGGGTGGGGGGGGGGGGTAGCGGGAGGGGTTAACCCCTTCATTACCTTAGCGGTATTAACCACGAAGTTAAAGAAGAGGTTAAGTCATCCTGCAACCCCCTGGCAAGGCCTAAACACCCACCCAGGGCCAAATACCACCTTCACCCACCCCCGCTACCCACAATAAGCCTGGCACGGGTGTATAACCCCTTCATTGCCTTGGCGGTAATGAAGTTGCCTGTAAATGCATTTTTTATGCATCGGATTCATGCCGGGGGTCTCTGGTGCTGATATTAATGGATATCAGCTCTGGGACACATGCATGTTATTTTCATCGCAGCTTCACCCCACCTTCTTGCCAACTTTTGTGGCGGGACAATTTGGAGAAGAAACAGCAATTTTAAAGTGCCGATCAGCCGCAATAAGCTGATCAGGGCTTATAGAATTGAGCGTGTTTGAAAAACTGGCGATCAGTGCTGAAAAGTGGCTTATCACCGCGCGTCTGCCGATTTTATTTATTTATTTTCCGGCAAAAAAACCCCGGTTATTTTTGCTCTAATCGCCAGCTTCTCTGGGCTTTCTGAATCGCTGTAGGCTTTTTTGGCTATAAACTGGTGATAAGTGGCTTATCGCTGCTTACTGCATGAGGGCCTTAGGGAGGATTTGTTCCTGTAAAGTACACCTAGTTTGGCATAGGATTTGGATGTCAGGGTATCAATGTGCATCCCAAATGTTAAATGGGAGTTGAACTATATGCCCAGATATTTCAAACAAGTAACAGGGGCTAGGATGGTATTAGAGCTGGTTTTTATCTGAAGCTCTGTCATTGGCAGCTTTAGCAATTTAGCTCTGGTCCCAAATACCATTGTTACAGTCTTGTCAGTGTTTAAAATCAGTTTGTTTTGGGAAATCCAGTTTCAAGTCTCAAAAAATCAGATTGAAGTATGTGTTCAAGGTCAGAGAGGCGAGGGCTGCGTGCATATAGGATCAGATCCAAGGCCTCTCACAATAACCTGTTAGGAATATTATTTTCTCATCTATCCGACATAAGTATAAAATATACTCTACCAAGACCCCTAATACAGAGTTACCCACCTTATACGGGAGCAGCTGCCAGACGAGTACAGTAAATGTATCTTATTTCTTTTACCACTGGAGGGCAGCGTGGAGTTGCAAGGAGTGGCGCCCGTAAGGACGACGTGCCAGTTAGGCGGAAGGAGACGCGCACACACTTTTATGTGAAACGGATATTTTTGGGGAGGGATTTAGTAGTCTGAGTGAGAAAATTGATATTTTGTCACAATGGAAAAATGGAAAAATTAACCATTTAAATATGCACAGATTTTATCCCACGTTTGGAAATTAGGGATGTTGCCTAAAAGTCTGAGAATGCATTAAGTGCCACCCACGGGCTTTAATGAAGCAGCATTTGTGGGATAAAGGGAACAGCATCCTGTATAAAGGTATTTTGGGCTCGATATAAATAATTGAAGCCAAAAACTAATATTAAGTAAATTGAGAATGGAAAAATATTCAGCACAAACGTACAGAATGTGATATTCTGAGAGATCTTACAGATGTTATCAAATCCCACAATGAATATATAGAAAATGTCTGTATAGAACGAGTCAAACAAGAATATGCCAATAAAACGTTTAATTGGGAGATACAGGGGCCACAATTCAGGTCAGTTAGCTGGAAGAAGGGAAGCCGGTCAGCCAGAAGAGCAGGTCCTCCGGTCAGCCAGAAGAGCAGGTCAGCCGGTCAGCTCTGAGATCAGCATTACTTATATCCCCTAAACGTTGTCCCCTGCATGTAATGCGCAGAACAGCCTGCACTGCATATAGTGTACATGAGATACTTAACCCTTTCTTTTCGCTCGACTCTAATCTGAATGATTTGCTAATTGGTTTGTAATTAGAGAGATATTTGTAGCAGAATCCCATGTATGTTCTTTTTACCTTTTTAGATACCGTTTTGTGTAATAAAAGATATGAGATCAGAGGGGCTTCCTGTTTGCACTCGTGTTTTGGCAGAAGTGTATATGTGACCCTATAAATCTCCCTCACACCCGGCTTGGCAGCGTGACACTAGTGCAATGACCTGGGGAAGAATCACTGAGCTGTTAGCAATAGATACAACGGATAGAAAAGACACTACACATAGGTTGGATTAAAGAGAGTATTTTATTGAAATAATGAATCTCTTTGCTGGTAGGGGCCTGCAGCACATTGCAGAGCAATATAGTAACACGCAGAGCAATGCACTGCAGGCCCCTCCGGCAGCAAAGGAGTGAAGACCAATGCAGGGTGTATAAAGATCTCACTGATAATTCATGCACAAAGGGCAATTTGTTGCTGTGATCCAGAGGAAGGCGAAACATAACCCCTGCTGTGCAATGGGGGAAAAAAATTCCTTCCTGACCCCATTAAATGGCGATCGGAGGGTCCCTGGATCACTGCGCAGTGAGATCAGATGGAGCAGCACAGATCAGCGTTGTTATACACAGGGGCACACTCAGTATATAGAGATGTGGGTGATGGGGCCCTTGTGCCCCTGTGTATAACTCACCTGCTCCCCCATCCCCCTGCATATCTATCCCATTCACCCCTTTTCCTCCCGCATACCTCGCAGGGCCGGCCGGCCATTAGGCGGTCGCCTAGCGCGCAAAGGTCCTAGGGGCGCATTAATAATCATTATTATTTTTTTTCTTATTATTTCTAATTTATTTATCTTTTTTTTAAAATTATTATTCTTTTTTTTTATCCAGTATTTTGGCGCCCTTTTGTTTTTATTTTGCGTCGCGCTGGGGTGCGGTCGCACCCCCTGCAGTCCCGATAGCTACGCCACTGTTTATTTTATTATTTTATTTATCTTGTTATTTTTTATACAACTGGGGCACAAATTTTAAGTTTCGCCTCGGGCGCATGAAACCCGTGCTCCGGCCCTGCTCCTTGTTCTCTCTCACCCTCTCACGCCCAATATCCCTATCTCCCTCTAGTACCTGCCCCTCCCGCAGCCTTCCTGATCTTATCTGCCTCTCCTGCGGTCAAACCAACTTCTCAGGGCCCCTAGAATACCCCTGTATCTACGCCCTGGCTCCTCTGCTACCTGCTCCCGGCTTCTTCTCCGCCTAACAAAGGTGAAGCAGCAGATCTGTCCGCACCTCTCGTATTCTCCTACCTGCTCCTGGGGTCTTCTCCTCCGCCTAAAAAAGGTGAAGCAGCAGATCCGGCCACACCTGTCGTATGCTCCTTGGTCATCGTACACCACGTCTGCCTCCTCAGCCGCCTTGTAGCCCACCTCATTGTTCCACTTGACGCCCGCTTTTTCGTATGCCTCGTCGTCCGCCTCGTAGCCCGCCTCGTCGTCTGGTGGCACAAAGGGCACCACCTTCGTGCGTGTCCTGACCTGCAGGAGACATGAAGTGTTTGTAACCAGGGACAGTGATACTCTGTATCGCAAGAGCTCCTGTGCCACTTATACCCCCTCCGCAATACCACGTTATACCGCCCTCCACAGGGCAAATACCCGTTATACCCACCTCCCCAGGCCCAGTACCCAGTTATACAACCCTCCCAAGGCCCAGTACCCTGTTATACACCCCTCCCAAGGCCCAGTACCCTGTTATACGCCCCTCCCCAGGCCCAGTACCCTGTTATACACCCCTCCCCAGGCCCAGTACCCTGTTATACACCCCTCCCCAGGCCCAGTACCCTGTTATACGCCCCTCCCCAGGCCCAGTACCCTGTTATACGCCCCTCCCCAGGCCCAGTACCCTGTTATACACCCCTCCCCAGGCCCAGTACCCTGTTATACACCCCTCCCCAGGCCCAGTACCTGTTATACCCACCTCACCAGGCCCAGTACCCGTTATACCCACCTCACCAGGCCCAGTACCCGTTAAACACCCCTCCCCAGGCCCAGTACCTGTTATACCCACCTCACCAGGCCCAGTACCCTGTTATACGCCCCTCCCCAGGCCCAGTACCCTGTTATACACCCCTCCCAAGGCCCAGTACCCTGTTATACACCCCTCCCCAGGCCCAGTACCTGTTATACCCACCTCACCAGGCCCAGTACCCGTTATACCCACCTCACCAGGCCCAGTACCAATTATATACCCCTCCCCAGAAGGTCATGTTTCTATTTATCAAAAATACATTGAGTAACCTCTGGTTTTCAGGCATGTCCTAGGGGAGTTATCACAGAGACACAGAAACGTCGCTGAGTTTGGTGAGTAACTCCCTTAACCTCTCAGCAGTTGAATTCCCCATTAGGCGCTTAACACGTTAAAAACAAGCGTTGCTATTTCTCTGCATGAAGTTGCAGGTAATTGGAAGAGTTACACAGTGACGGCTATTTCATCACTCACCTTCTTCTCCCGAAACGGTCTTTTCTGTCTTATTTCCGGCTTCACATCGGATATCCATATCCATTCTTGGCCTCTGATCTGTATGCAAGACAATGCTTTAAGACAGGGTTGCGCAACCTTTTTCCCTGCTCCCCCCTCCCCCCTCCCCACCTTGTCTCCGACGTTCTGATGTAACGACGTCATGTGATATCACGTTGCTATGGCAATGCCACATCATGTGACGCCACGTTGCTGTCGCCAGAAGCCGCCGGAGACAAGGAAAGGGAACTTACAGAGGACTTGCGCGCGATTTCCGGCATTTCATTTAAATGCTGTGGGGAAGAGCGAGGGGCCACTGTAAGCGCCGAGCCCCTCCTCCCAAGAAAATGTCGCGCCCCTCGATTTGCACACCCCTGCTTTAAGAGATATTCTGGGACCCTCCAACTCCTCCATCGGACCCTTCCTCATACTCATATTGACTGACCTTGCAGTGCTCTGCCCTGACTTGCACTGACCTGCTATGATGCCTCTCAAAATACCATGCTAACTCATTCTGAACATACATGTGTCCTTTCTACATGTTACTCAGCTTGTATGGGCCACAGACAGCTTTCCCGGGGTCCAGGACTAGTTTCCACCGGGGACCCTCACCCATGGGTCGGTGACCTTGCGAGAACCCACCCCCCCCAACCTGTTTTCTCTTGCACTGCCATAGACAACAACATTTCAGCCTGCTGGCCTTTCTCAGGTAAAGTGGCTAAACCCACTAAAGCCAGCAAAGAAAGGCCAGCAGCCAAAACATTGTAGTCTGTGGCACAATAAATTATCTTTTTTTATTCAAATCTGTGTGCCCTTTTCCATCAATCTTATTGTATACATTGGACGAAATGCCGGTCTTCCCTGAGACTAAGGGGCACTGGTAAAAGTATCACTAATTGTTTTTTTTGGTATGCAGCAAATCCCCATCATTTTTGCGTTCTCTTGCTCTGCCCCAATCTGACACACCACCTTGCTCTCTCACCCCCCTCTTACACTCCCCCATCACCCTTCCCTTCCCCAAAGGTTGTCCTTTAATCAGATCTTACCCAAATTGTCTCCATCTCCCTTGGAAATGTTCTGTCTTTAAGCTGTGTGGCTCCTCTTGATCCGAACTTTCTTAGCTGACCCCTTTAGGTTTCGGCTCCGAGGGTCTAAAAAATAAGCGACTCCGAAAAGATGTGAAATATGCACAAGGGTCCTAAAATATTTATCTAATGGGGCTCTGAGGGGGAGACTTAAATACTAGTTAATATAATCTATTTAACTAACAAATATGATCTATTAAACTAAGAAATATAATGTATCAAACTAAATAAATATCTATTAAACTAATAAATAGAATCTATTGTACTAAGAAATATAATCTATTCAACTAAATAAATATAATCTATTTAAAAACAATACAATAAAAAGCTGGAGAAATGATACGTCAACCAAGCCACAGATGTGATGCCAATGAGCGTTGAACTCCTTGCAGATCCACCGTCAGCTGGTTGTGGCAGAAAGTGGTGACATGCAGTAGAACAGAGTGGTTGAGCTGTAACCACGACAGTCAGGTCAGAAATCAACACAATATTTTTTGAAATTTAGAATGAGAATGTTCAATATGTCACATTCTGGGCTCAGACCCTGAGCCCTGTCACATGTTAGCAGCTTGTGATAATAGAAGATATCCATATACTGGGATGTGATAAGAGACATGAAGGTCATTTTATACTGGTTCCAATAACCTGCTTTATATGAAGTATCATTTTACACTAATTAGTAGAGATGCTACATTTTGAAAAATAGCGCTTTTGGCGACATTGTTCATTTTCTCTACAAATGATAAATGAAAAAGTTGGATAAAACGTTATATGTGTGTGTGCGCGTGCAATATATATATATATATATATACACATATACATACATACACATATAGTATGTTTATATATATATATCATACTATATGTATATATATTGTCTGTTTTATACACACATACACGTGTGTGTATATGTATGTGTGTGTGTGTGTGTATATATGTGTGTGCGTGTGTATATATATGGTATAACCCAGAGGTGCGCAAAGTGGAGGGCGGGAGATTTTTCGGGGGGGGGGGGAGGCGCACGGGCGGTTGCAGAGGCCCCGCGCACTTCCTCGAGGCATTAAAATTAAATGCCGGGGGATCGCGTGAGGCCTCTGCAATGCTATTACTTACCTTGACTCTGCCGGCGTCACTCGTGTCCATGGCAACGCGGTGTTAAATTACGCCGCGGGGTCATGTGACGTCACCCTCGTCAAATGCCGCTGCCGGTCACGTGACGCCGCATCAAGGTAAAGGAGGGGGTGGGGGCGCGAGCTCCCCTGGTATAACCAATAAATAATATAGCTGATATAGCAATTTGGTTGTGGCTAGAGAAAGATTATAGTGGAAGTGAGAATTAGTGGCCAGAATTAATAACTAAAAAGTAGCTGTAATAAAATAATAATAAACACTATGCCTAAACACAATAACAGTCCAGAAACTTAGCTCTAATAGCTATGTTATAACTCAATCATAAAAGGATCCAATTCGGGCATCCTCTGGAGTCCTGGCAGCTCTCTTCGGGGAAACAACCACCTCCTCGATAGATACCTAAACAAAAAAAAAGAAGAGAAAGCGCCCGCTCCATGTGTAAATTCGGTTTAACAATTTCATTTCCTGGACAAGATAAAAATAACAAACTCACAAACATCCGTTTGGTAAAAGCGTTGTATGAGACAGGCTCGTGCTCCGTGGTAATCCGGTGGTCAATCCGGTGGTCAATCCGCAGCTCCAGACTTTGGACGATGACCGGGAAACTCGATAGGCTGCGCCCCTTGCAGTGTGGTCCTCCGGCAATCTGTAGTATGCAGTTGTGATTCCACTCTGTAATTCCGGTGTCTCGCCTTGTTCGCGTACCAACTTCCCTTCCGGCGTCAAGACGGATAGTGTGGCAATAGCAACGAGAAGAATGTACCTACGTGTTTCTTCAGCACACGGCTGATTTCATCAGAGGATAATGCTACAACTCAGTCGTAATGGTTTTATAGTCCTACAGTCCAATTGGTAATGGCATAATAGATCACATATGTTACTGATTTTAGATAATAATAGATTCTTGTATGACACACACACACAAACACATATACATATATATATATATATATACATACACACATATATATATTTACACACACATACATATATTTACACACACATATATATATATATATATATATATATATATATATATGAAACCAGGTGTCCCACCAAGGAGACAAAAAACAGCACTCAAGGTATATGTGTAGAGGTATAAGTACCGTGTTAGCCGAGCTTCAATAATCATAAAATAATAAAAAAAAAATATCATCTATTTATTTTTTGATTATATATATATATATATATATATATATATATATATATATATATAGATAGATAGATAACAGCAGGCACTTCAAAGGCTCCAAAGAAATAAGTGCTTGTTCAACAAAAATTACAGGAAACCAGGTGTCCCACCAAGGAGACAAAAAAACAGCACTCAAGGTATATTGCAAAAGTGTATTTGAAAAAAAGCAGGCACATATAAATCCAACGTTTCGGTCCTGTATAGGGCCTTCCTCACGCCCCTGAGGAAGGTCCTATACAGGACCGAAACGTTGGATTTATATGTGCCTGCTTTTTTTCAAATACACTTTTGCAATATACCTTGAGTGCTGTTTTTTGTCTCCTTGGTGGGACACCTGGTTTCATATAATATATATATATATATATATATATATATATATATATATATATATATATATATATACAAATACAACTGTATGCTCATCTGCATGTCTTAGGCAGGTCTGCAACCCCGCCTTTCCCCATTATCACCCAGCATACAGCACTTCCACTGCAGCAAGGGATTCTGGGAAATGACATGCAAATGAGCACACAGTGTCACTTTTTGCCTCAAAAACCATTTTTAACATGGTTCCCTATAGGCTTAAGCTTGCTGCATGGTCACAGCTTTGAGCACAGCCAGGGTTAAGGTGCATACCCAGAAAACCACCCACAGACAGCTGTTTCGACCTTAATGGGTCTCATCAGTGTGGGGTTGATTTAACTGGGTATGCAAAGAGGCTATGGGATAGGCTATACCATAATACTGAGTTAAGTTATGGTGAGTAAAAAAAGTGACAAAAACCCTCCACAGGAAAGCAAATATGCAAATACAACTGTATGCTCATCTGCATGTCTTAGGCAGGTCTGCAACCCCTCCTTTCCCCATTATCACCAGCATACAGCACTTCCACTGCAGCAAGGGATTCTGGGAAATGACATGCAAAAAAATAATAATATATATATATATATATATATATATATATATATATATATATATATATATATATATAATCTTCTTCTCTCTGAAGAAGACCGTTTTAGTCGGAACGCGTTGGAGTGAGAGTCTGTGGAGTGGGACCCCTACCCTTTTCCATGACAGGAGGCCTTGGCTATCTGTAAATTGGCCTTTCACACCTACGCTTTAATGGTGATGTATTTACATCTTTAATACTCGAGCATTTATTGCCTCCATTTCTGCAATTACTATTTTACAACAACAGCTATCTCCTTACGTTATGTGCACAAATCTGCAGTGTGTGTAGAGGTATATGTGCATGCTTGGATCAGAGCTGCTTGTGTGGAGAGGTATATGAGCATGCTTGGATCAGAGCTGCTTGTGTGTAGAGGTATATGTGCATGCTTGGATCAGAGCTGCTTGTGTGTAGAGGTATATGTGCATGCTTGGATCAGAGCTGCTTGTGTGGAGAGGTATATGTGCATGCTTGGATCAGAGCTGCTTGTGTGTAGAGGTATATGTGCATGCTTGGATCAGAGCTGCTTGTGTGTAGAGGTATATGTGCATGCTTGGATCAGAGCTGCTTGTGTGTAGAGGTATATGTGCATGATTGGATCAGAGCTGCTTGTGTGTAGAGGTATATGTGCATGCTTGGATCAGAGCTGCTTGTGTGGAGAGGTATATGTGTATGCTTGGATCAGAGCTGCTTGTGTGTAGAGGTATATGTGCATGCTTGGATCAGAGCTGCTTGTGTGTAGAGGTATATGTGCATGCTTGGATCAGAGCTGCTTGTGTGTAGAGGTATATGTGCATGCTTGGATCAGAGCTGCTTGTGTGTAGAGGTATATGCGCATGCTTGGATCAGAGCTGCTTGTGTGGAGAGGTATATGTGCATGATTGGATCAGAGCTGCTTGTGTGTAGAGGTATATGCGCATGCTTGGATCAGAGCTGCTTGTGTGTAGAGGTATATGTGCATGATTGGATCAGAGCTGCTTGTGTGGAGAGGTATATGTGCATGCTTGGATCAGAGCTGGAGTGTGTGTAGAGGTATATGTGCATGCTTGGATCAGAGCTGCTTGTGTGTAGAGGTATATGTGCATGCTTGGATCAGAGCTGCTTGTGTGTAGAGGTATATGTGCATGCTTGGATCAGAGCTGCTTGTGTGGAGAGGTATATGTGCATGCTTGGATCAGAGCTGCTTGTGTGTAGAGGTATATGTGCATGCTTGGATCAGAGCTGCTTGTGTGTAGAGGTATATGTGCATGATTGGATCAGAGCTGCTTGTGTGGAGAAGTATATGTGCATGCGTGGATCAGAGCTGCAGTGTGTGTAGAGGTATATGTGCATGCTTGGATCAGAGCTGCAGTGTGTGGAGAGGTATATGTGCATGCTTGGATCAGAGCTGCTTGTGTGGAGAGGTATATGTGCATGCTTGGATCAGAGCTGCTTGTGTGTAGAGGTATATGTGCATGCTTGGATCAGAGCTGCTTGTGTGTAGAGGTATATGTGCATGCTTGGATCAGAGTTGCAGTGTGTGTAGAGGTATATGTGCATGCTTGGATCAGAGCTGCTTGTGTGTAGAGGTATATGTGCATGCTTGGATCAGAGCTGCTTGTGTGTAGAGGTATATGTGCATGCTTGGATCAGAGCTGCTTGTGTGTAGAGGTATATGTGCATGCTTGGATCAGAGCTGCAGTGTGTGTAGAGGTATATGTGCATGCTTGGATCAGAGCTGCTTGTGTGTAGAGGTATATGTGCATGCTTGGATCAGAGCTGCTTGTGTGTAGAGGTATATGTGCATGCTTGGATCAGAGCTGCTTGTGTGGAGAGGTATATGTGCATGCTTGGATCAGAGCTGCTTGTGTGGAGAGGTATATGTGCATGCTTGGATCAGAGCTGCTTGTGTGTAGAGGTATATGTGCATGCTTGGATCAGAGCTGCTTGTGTGTGTAGAGGTATACTGTATGTGCATGCTTGGATCAGAGCTGCTTGTGTGTAGAGGTATATGTGCATGCTTGGATCAGAGCTGCTTGTGCTGGTGATTACTTTTGCTGTTCTTTGCCTCACGGAATACATGTTTGGTAGATGTGAGTCCCCCTCCTCTTTTATCAATTTTTCTTCCCTTGTTTTTAACCCACAGTAATACATTTGTATTGTTATCACTTTCTTGGCATGCCCGTGTGCTTCTTCATAAGGATGCTTTTTTCGTTGTAATACATATCCATTATCCTTTAGCACCACTGTCCATTGTTATTATATCATAAATCAAGACAGTTTCTGGGCAACAGTGACGCACTGTGTTGATGCGGTATACTTTGTGTCACATATATATATATATATATATATATATATATATATATAATCAAAAAATAAATAGACTATACCGTTCTGTGGCTAACGAAATGCTTTTATTTGTGCGAGCTTTCGAGATACGCTGATCTCTTCTTCTGGCGATGTTACAATGAATGAAGCAAGCAAAGGGTATACTTAAAAACAGTGTCTCCTGGAATGTTATCTGTGCTTGTCTCTTCTCCCCCCCCCCTTGTGTGAATGTGATTTATGGCTAGAGGTGTTAAATGGTTCCTGAAAGTTAGTGATGTAAGAGTGTGTGTGTGTGTGTGTGTGTGTGTGTGTGTGTATCTGTGTGAATATAAATGAATGGAGAGCCCACAGTTTATACAGTGCTTTACAAAAGGTGTGTGTGTGGAGTGGGAGTTAATATAAATTGTGTGGGTAGGTGTGGAAATGTGAGAGATTGTAGCAAAACTAAAAGTGTGTGTAGATACTATGTGGTCCCTATTGGTGTATAGGGATGGAAAAACAAGGAGTATTTGTATGTGTAAGAGACAGCTGTGTGTGCATACATATAGCACAGTATGTACAGACATGGCCTTTAGCGCTCATGGGAAGAGAGTTCACTTGTGTCAGTAATGACTCATAAAATTTCGATCTCTGTTTAGGCCACCGCTAAGTGTCCCGAACAGTTGCATATATTTCTATTCGTGCAACCATCTCTATTTCGGTGTTTTAAGATTAACTTTGAGTATGGCAACCCCCAGATCGTCCATCTTATGGACAGAGTCAGAGAAATGTTCGCCGATAGGACTGTCTCTTGTTCCGCGTGTGATGCTGTGCGATGCAGGTTCATTCTCTTGTTTAGCCCCTGCCCCGTCTCACCTATGTAGTAGCAGCCCCCTGGACATTTCATGCACATGATGAGGAACACGACATTGCTGGAGGAACAGGTGAACCTTCCTCTGATTTTGTATTCCCGATTCCTGTGTGGTATTTGTATTGTGTCCGCTGTGTAGAGTATTGCGCAGGTTTTGCATCTTGCGTCCTGGCCTGGCATATATATAATTATATATATATATATTCCACAGAAGCAGCCGGCACTCCAGTTGCATGTAGAAAAAATTGGGTGCTTGTCCCATAAAGCAATAATAAACCACACGATTCCGTTTGAAGCACGAGATCAGGAGACAGCACTCTGGTAAGTTTGATCACAAGTTTTTGTACTGAAAAAGACACATAAACCGACGTGTCACGACAGGTCACTCTGCGCGTATTCTGACAGGCCGAGATGGCGTTTGCAGGGAGCTCGGGCGGTGGTAACATCTCTGCGGTGGCGCGGTCCGGATCCCAATACGTTCGCCGCGGAACCCGCTCTGGGCTTCAGTGTAAATCTCCGTCTCCCCCTGTCAGCCTCAGGCAGCTGTTTAGCTATATTTTTAGCCAATCCAGGATTCCTTTATCCCGTTTTATTGAACACTGTCTTCCTTTTTATTATTTTATATACCGTTTGTCATGTTGTTTATAGATTTAGTTTCATTTAGTTATATTTGATTATTCATGTGGTTTGTGTTCATTGTAACCGAACCCGGATCTGTGACGCATATGTACTGAGGTGGGGTTGGATCCCCTCGGTTATTTCTTGTTTTATTAATAAATAATCTACTATATTTTAATCTCTGGTGTGCATTGTGTGCATTTTTCTTCTTGTCTGCACAGTGCTTCAGATTCTGCATCTGAAAAAATGCCGGTGGATCGGGATGTGAGGTAGGGAAGTGACGTCCGCGCCGGAACGTTATTGCCACGCCTCCAAATATTCATTGCCACGCCCCCAAATCGCGCCCGCTGCATACCCTGCAAAGGCATTAAAAAGCTCAGGCTTCAGCAAGTGTATTGCAGCGTGTGTGCGCCTTCCCTCCTTCTGAAATACTATAGACCAGGCCTGCACAACTCGTAAAGCGAGAAGGGCCAAAATGCTCCAAGGAAAAAAAATTTGGGCCGCACGGGTAAAATCATCATCATCATCTCTCCTCCAGCACCTCTCATCATCATCCTCATATCTCCCCCAGAACCCCTCACTATCAACCTTTGCGATACTCCCCATCTATCTCTCATACCCCCATCTCTCCCCCTCACCCACACATAATACTCCCTCTCCACAAACACACAATACCCCACTGCACACCACACACATCCCACGCCCCCTGCACCTCACATCTTTCTACCCCCCTGCACCTCACATCACTCTCCCCCCCTGCACCTCACATCACTCTCCCCCCCTGCACCTCACACCAATCTCCCCCTCTGCACCTCCCATCTCTCCACCCTGCAGCTCACATCACTCTCCCCCCCTGCACCTCACATCACTCTCCCCCGCTGCACCTCACATCACTCTTCCCCCCTGCACCTCACATCACATCACTCCCCCCCCTGAACCTCACATCACTCCCCCCCCTGAACCTCACACCACTCTCCCCCCCCCTGCACCTCACATCACTCTCCCCCCCTGCAACTCACATCACTCTCCCCCCCTGCAACTCACATCACTCTCCCCCCTGTACCTCCAATCACCCCCCCTGCACCTCCAATCACCCCCCCTACACCTCCAACAACCCTCCCCTGCACCTCCAATAACCCCCCCTGCACATCCAACAACCCTCCCCTGCACCTCCAAAGACCCCCCCTGCACCTCCAATGACCCCCCCTGCACCTCCAATGACCCCCCCTGCACCTCCAATAACCCCCCCTGCACCTCCAATAACCCCCCGCACCTCCAATGACCCCCACACCTCCAATCACCCCCCTGCACCTCCAATCACCCCCCCTGAACCTCCAATGATCCCCCCTGCACCTCCAATGATCCCCCCTGCACCTCCAATCACCCCCCGCTGCACCTCAAATCACCCCCCCCGCTGCACCTCAAATCACCCCCCCCTGCACCTCCAATCACCCCCCCCCTGCACCTCCAATCGGCGGGGCGGGCCGCACAGAGAGGCGGGGCGGGCCGCACAGAGAGGCGGGGCAGGCCGCACAGAGAGGCCGGGCGGGCCGCACAGAGAGGCGGGGCAGGCCGCACAGAGAGGCCGGGCAGGCCGCACAGAGAGGCCGGGCGGGCCGTACTGAGGGGGCCGCACAGAGAGGCGGGGCGGGCCGCACAGAGAGGCGGGGCGGGCCGCACAGAGAGGCGGGGCGGGCCGCACAGAGAGGCGGGGCGGGCCGCACAGAGAGGCCGGGCGGGCCGCACAGAGAGGCCGGGCGGGCCGCACAGAGAGGCCGGGCGGGCCGCACAGAGAGGCCGGGCGGGCCGCACAGAGAGGCCGGCGGGGCGCATGCGGCCCGCGGCCGTTATGTTGTGCAGGCCTGCTATAGACGCAGCCTTATCGACGCTTACTGAATAGGCCACTGTGTCTCTGTCTCTCTCTGTGTCTCTGTGTCTCTCTGTGTCTCTCAAATCAAAATCAGCTTTGTTGGCATGACAAAAGAACATTTCAGTATTGCCAAAGCGTGAGTAATAGGGGGTGTGGGACAATGATTACACGAATACTAGGGGGTACGGTTTAATGGTTATACAGTACATTACTTTTGTCTCTCTCTCATTCTCTGTCTCTCTCTCATTCTCTGTGTCTCTCTCATTCTCTGTGTCTCTCTCATTCTCTGTGTCTCTCTCTCATTCTCTGTCTCTCTCTCATTCTCTGTCTCTCTCTCATTCTCTGTCTCTCTCTCATTCTCTGTCTCTCTCTCTCATTCTCTGTCTCTCTCTCTCATTCTCTGTCTCTCTCTCTCATTCTCTGTCTCTCTCTCATTCTCTGTCTCTCTCTCATTCTCTGTCTCTCTCTCTCATCCCTGTATGATAGGTATGTTCCAACTCTATTTTTTGCTCTTCTTTTCCGTTTGAGAGGAGGGAGTCCCTCACCTCTTCAGCCACACACCAGGAACGCTGGATTGCTTACAGACGCTCGGAGAGGCGGATACAGTCGTGGATTGCAGGCACTGATTTATCTGGTAAGTACCGCAAACATGCTTGAACAAGGGCCGTAGACATTTTATTTGATGGTTTAGATTACCATTGTCTGTGGTTGTTAGTTATTGGTATTACAGTTTTTTGATGTTGTTACGAATCAAATACATTTTGAAGTAGTAATCCCCTCCGAACTGGGCATTCCTGGCCAATAATGCCCTGGCTGTAAGAGTTGAAGGGCCCAAGCAAAGCCCCCACCTCTATACACACTAACACTGCAGGGGCATCAGAGTGTCTTATTGTCATGGCAACAGGAGGTGTCACGTGATGTAATTTGTTTAATAAATTATTTTTTAAGGTGTCCCGGTTTTTCATTTTCGAAATCTGGTCACCCTATTCATCAAGCAGAAAAAGTGAAGAAACAATTGTAGTTTTGCTAATGGACGTCATTTTGGCATATCATTAGCTTTGAGGATACCCATTAATATGAAGAAAAGTAACAGCCATTCCCAATGTAGCCCCCCTTCCCTGGGCCAATCGCAGATCGGGCCCCCTCCTCTGTACTAGGGCCTGGCTACGTGTCTGAGTGTGGTGCATACCTGCTGGCAACAGGGGGGCCTGAGTCTCCCGCGATGGTATGGGGGATGATAGGATCAGGTTTCTGGGGTGAATGCCTTCGTCTCATTTAATGGTGCAGCACCTCCATCTCTGAGCCCCAGGAATACGGGTGGAATCCTTCCAGAGAGTCGTCCCCCCCCCCCCCCCCCCCCCGGGGATGAGAGATTCCAGTCTCACACTGTATATCTTTAAAAGCAGCCGCAGCTCTTTATTCACAGCAGCAGAATAGCAGCAACAAGACTGTCAATCAGGTACAGGGTGTCTTCCTCCACACAGGACTGCTCTCCCTCAGGATGGTCTCTGTGTCCCTGCCACCACCCCAGGTCAAGGGCACCCAGGGTGGGGCTAGCTCTTCCCTCGCCCCCTAAACAGGGTGAGAGGAATTGGTCCACCTCCCTAAGTAAGGTTGCATCAGCTCTACTCAGAGGCTGATGGCTCCCCTTCTCCAACGGCCAATTGATATAGGCTCTCTCTGTCACCCTGGGCCAGCCAGGTGACAGACTCAGCAGACTCTAACTCTGGACTGAACTCTTAACTCTGACACACACTTCTACTAAATAGGAAGTGCACTGCTCTTTATGATATTGGCAGGCACTGCCCCTGTGTCTCTGCCTTCCACACAGGGTCAGGTACCAATTTCAGGAATGTCCCGTTATTAGCGTAAACACAACAGAGTTCCATGGATCTAGCATTAAGACTGTAAGCTCTGCAGGCCAGGGATTTCCTTTCCTATTGTCTGATTTTGTTTGTTGCACTTATTGTACTATAATTCCCTGTACTGTATTGCCTCTCTTATAAAGCGCTATATAAATAAAGATTTCCATACATAATATATCTTAATGCATCTTAAGACACCTTAGAGTTCCCTCTATAAGACACTTTATGGTCCACTCAAGTGAATAGTCTGTAAGGAGTCTAAGGCTGCGTCCATAGAAGGACAAGCAGCGCTGAGGCGTGCGGACGCTCCGCGCTGAGCCCCTGCATCCTCAATGAGGATGCCTTGAGAGGGGGCTCATGCGAGCGTCCGCGGGCGTGCTCAGGCTTTGGAGTTTTCAGCCGAGCGCCAAGCTGTTTTTCAGCGCGCTGTCGGCTGAAAACATCCAATCAGCCTTAAGCAGCGTCAACGTCACGGCGCCGTGACATTGACGTCAGTGCATCGCGGGCGATTGGCCCAGCGACGTCACTGCCCCGCCTCCAACCACCTCCCCCCGGCTCCCTTCGCGCACGCTGGCTCCGTGGAATCGGGCTGACTTAAGCAGGCGAGCCTCAGCGTTAGCGCGCAACCGCTCTCCCCACCCCTCTATGGCCCGGGCCTTAGTTACTGTACAGCATTGTAAAGTGCCTTGCTGGCCTAGTACAATTTAGTAAATATCCTAAACAATGTCGTCTTAGGCAAAATGTTGCTGATCTTTGCTCTAAAAATGACTATGAACTAAAGAGAAATAACAATCTCCCTTGTGAGCACATTCACATGTCTCAGACAGGTCTGCAACCCTGCTTTTCACCATTATCCCATACAGCTTCCACTGCAGCCAGGGACTCTGGGAAATGACATGCAAATGAGCACAGTGTCACCTTTTGCTTCAAATCTATTTTAAATGAAATTAGCCTTGTACTTCTGGTGGAGAGTAGGGGTTTGGTGCTTTATACGTTACATATTATTAAATGTTAACATCAAACAAATATTGTCATTATGTTTGGTACTACTTATTTCTTTTTCATTAGGATTTATTTATTCATCTTTCATTATTATTATTTACTAGCTGAGAGACCCGGCGTTGCCCGGGATGTAAATGCGTAATAGGTAGTATTATTTATAACTCGTGGAACAATAGGTGAGTATTTGTTGTAAAGGTTTCGGGGGGGGGGAGAAAGGGGAGCGGGGGGGGGAGAAAGGGGAGCGGGGGGGGGAGAAAGGGGAGCGGGGGGGGAGAAAGGGGAGCGGGGGGGGAGAAAGGGGAGCGGGGGGGGGTGAGAAAGGGGAGCGGGGGGTGAGAAAGGGGAGCGGGGGGAGAAAGGGGAGCGGGGGGGGGAGAAAGGGGAGCGGGGGGGGGAGAGAAAGGGGAGCGGGGGGGGGAGAGAAAGGGGAGCGGGGGGGGGAGAGAAAGGGGAGCGGGGGGGGAGAGAAAGGGGAGCGGGGGGGGGGAGAAAGGGGAGCGGGGGGGGAGAAAGGGGAGCGGGGGGGGGAGAAACGGGAGCGGGGGGGAGAAAGGGGAGCGGGGGGGGAGAAAGGGGAGCGGGGGGGGGGAGAAAGGGGAGCGGGGGGGGGGGGAGAAAGGGGAGCGGGGGGGGGAGAAAGGGGAGCGGGGGGGGGGGAGAAAGGGGAGCGGGGGGGGGAGAAAGGGGAGCGGGGGGGGGGGAGAAAGGGGAGCGGGGGGGGAGAAAGGGGAGCGGGGGGGGGGAGAAAGGGGAGCGGGGGGGGGGGAGAAAGGGGAGCGGGGGGGGAGAAAGGGGAGCGGGGGGGGGAAAGGGGAGGGGGGGGGAGAAAGGGGAGCGGGGGGGAGAAAGGGGAGCGGGGGGGGAGAAAGGGGAGGGGGGGGGAGAAAGGGGAGCGGGGGGGAGAAAGGGGAGCGGGGGGGGGGGAGAAAGGGGAGCGGGGAGAAAGGGGAGCGGGGGGGGGAGAAAGGGGAGCGGGGGGGGAGAAAGGGGAGCGGGGGGGGGATAAAGGGGAGCGGGGGGGGAGAAAGGGGAGCGGGGGGGAGAAAGGGGAGCGGGGGGGGAGAAAGGGGAGCGGGGGGGGAGAAAGGGGAGCGGGGGGGGGGGGAGAAAGGGGAGCGGGGGGGGGGAGAAAGGGGAGCGGGGGGGGGGGAGAAAGGGGAGCGGGGGGGGGAGAAAGGGGAGCGGAGGGGGGAGAAAGGGGAGCGGGGGGGAGAAAGGGGAGCGGGGGGGGGAAGGGGAGTGGGGGGGGGAAAGGGGAGTGGGGGGGGTGGAGAGCGGTGGGCATATGTATTGTCATAATTTATGTTTGGGCATTTCCCCCCCCCCCGTTCCCCGTGACTCCCCCCCCCCGTTCCCTGTGACTCGCGCTCCCCCCCCCGGCGGCCGCTTGGTCCCCCGATGTGCCGTCCTGCTGAGTGAGGCGTGCAGGCGGCTGCAGGAAGCGCCCTGTGTGGGCCTAAGACTCACGCTCCCCCCCCCCCCCCGGCGCCCGCTCGATGTGGCGTCTGGCTGAGCGGCGGTAGGAAGCGCCCTGTGTGGGCCTGAGGCTGAGGCGGGACGCGCAGTGGGCCTGAGGCTGAGGCGGGACGCGCAGTGGGCCTGAGGCTGAGGCGGGACGCGCAGTGGGCCTGAGGCTGAGGCGGGACGCACAGTGACTTACCTGAGCGGGTGGTAGCGCCGGGGAGGTAAGGGAGCGGCTGGGGTAGGAGGGCCGCGCTTCCCGTCCGGAGCCAGTGCAGGATGGCGCACGTGAGGGGGGGGGGGGAGGGGGGCGGACAGAGGGTGTGTGTGTGTGTATAGAGCTGCTGTGTTGTGTGTGTGTGTGTGTGTGTGTGTGTATAGAGCTGCTGTGTTGTGTGTGTGTGTGTATAGAGCTGCTGTGTTGTGTGTGTGTGTGTATAGAGCTGCTGTGTTGTGTGTGTGTGTATAGAGCTGCTGTGTTGTGTGTGTGTGTGTATAGAGCTGCTGTGTTGTGTGTGTGTGTGTGTATAGAGCTGCTGTGTTGTGTGTGTGTGTGTGTGTGTGTGTATAGAGCTGCTGTGTTGTGTGTGTGTGTGTGTGTATAGAGCTGCTGTGTTGTGTGTGTGTGTGTATAGAGCTGCTGTGTTGTGTGTGTGTGTGTGTATAGAGCTGCTGTGTTGTGTGTGTGTGTGTGTGTATAGAGCTGCTGTGTTGTGTGTGTGTGTGTGTGTATAGAGCTGCTGTGTTGTGTGTGTGTGTGTGTGTGTGTATAGAGCTGCTGTGTTGTGTGTGTGTGTGTGTGTTGTGTGTGTGTATAGAGCTGCTGTGTTGTGTGTGTGTGTGTGTGTGTGTATAGAGCTGCTGTGTTGTGTGTGTGTGTGTGTGTGTGTGTGTGTATAGAGCTGCTGTGTTGTGTGTGTGTGTGTTGTGTGTGTATAGAGCTGCTGTGTTGTGTGTGTGTGTGTTGTGTGTGTGTATAGAGCTGCTGTGTTGTGTGTGTGTGTGTGTGTGTGTGTATAGAGCTGCTGTGTTGTGTGTGTGTGTGTGTGTGTGTGTGTGTATAGAGCTGCTGTGTTGTGTGTGTGTGTGTGTGTGTGTGTGTGTGTGTGTGTGTGTGTGTGTGTGTGTGTATAGAGCTGCTGTGTTGTGTGTGTGTGTGTGTGTGTGTATAGAGCTGCTGTGTTGTGTGTGTGTGTATAGAGCTGCTGTGTTGTGTGTGTGTGTGTGTGTGTGTGTGTGTGTGTGTGTGTGTGTGTGTGTGTGTGTGTGTGTGTGTGTGTTGTGTGTGTGTGTGTGTGTGTATAGAGCTGCTGTGTTGTGTGTGTGTGTGTGTGTGTGTGTGTGTGGGCCGTCACTCCGCCTCAGGCCAATGAGAGGTGTGCGGGGGCGGGCGACCCAAGGGACCAATGAGATTTCCCCTAGGGACACCGGACATCCAGGCAGGCAAACATACAGTGCTTTCACTAATATAGTATAAGATTAACTTTATTATATTTGTTGTTGTCATTATTATTATTGTTTACTGTTAGCTGGAGTATGGCTCACCCAAGAACCACTTTCCCCTGTATGGGGGTCAGACATAGTGCAGACTTGACCCCTGACATTTATAAAAAGATGTTGGAATATGTGACACTGCTGCTTAATAAACACAAACACAGGCGCGCCATGTATTGTTCTGACATTGGTTTATTACACAGAGACACGTCTTTATAGAGGGTTGTCACACTAACAGCCTGGAAGGGGTTAATGCAGGGTCACCAGCCCAGCCCCCCTCTCCTATGATTGGTTGCTGCTCTCGTACAGGAGCCGCGATTGGTCCCCTGTCAATGTCAGAAAAGGCGCGCCAGTTTTGCTGTCTCCATGGCGACCATGGCGGCCGCCGGAGATCAGCCTGCAGCGCGGCCCGGCTTCCAGGTTACCTCCCCGCCGGTGAAGATGTTAGCGGGGCGGCTGAGGGAATGCGTGCGGCGGCGGCCCGGTTCCTTCTGGCTGGAGAAAGGAGCCGGCGGGCTGGAGGTGGGCCTGGTGTGGATGCAGGGCCGGGTGCTGCACGTACGGCCCGAGCGCGGCGTCACCGTGCGGCTGAGCGACGACACTCACACCTTCACCGTGTGCGGGGCTGACCGGGTGCCCAAGGGCAAGCCCTGCCTGCAGCCAGGTAACCGGGGGGTCCGCACGCCCTGCCTGCAGCCAGGTAACCGGGGGGGTCCGCAAGCCCTGCCTGCAGCCAGGTAACCGGGGGGTCCGCACGCCCTGCCTGCAGCCAGGTAACCGGGGGGGTCCGCAAGCCCTGCCTGCAGCCAGGTAACCGGGGGGGTCCGCAAGCCCTGCCTGCAGCCAGGTAACCGGGGGGTCCGCAAGCCCTGCCTGCAGCCCGGTAACCGAGGGGTCCGCAAGCCCTGCCTGCAGCCCGGTAACCGGGGGGTCCGCAAGCCCTGCCTGCAGCCAGGTAACCGGGGGGTCAGCAAGCCCTGCCTGCAGCCAGGTAACCGGGGGGGTCAGCAAGCCCTGCCTGCAGCCAGGTAACCGGGGGGGGGTCCGCAAGCCCTGCCTGCAGCCAGGTAACCGGGGGTCCGCAAGCCCTGCCTGCAGCCAGGTAACCGGGGGGGTCCGCAAGCCCTGCCTGCAGCCAGGTAACCGGGGGGGTCAGCAAGCCCTGCCTGCAGCCAGGTAACCGGGGGGGGTCCGCAAGCCCTGCCTGCAGCCAGGTAACCGGGGGTCCGCAAGCCCTGCCTGCAGCCAGGTAACCGGGGGGTCCGCAAGCCCTGCCTGCAGCCAGGTAACCGGGGGGTCCGCAAGCCCTGCCTGCAGCCAGGTAACCGGGGGGTCCGCAAGCCCTGCCTGCAGCCACGTAACTGGGGGGTCCGCAAGCCCTGCCTGCAGCCAGGTAACCGGGGGGTCAGCAAGCCCTGCCTGCAGCCACGTAATCGGGGGGTCCGCAAGACCTGCCTGCAGCCAGGTAACCGGGGGGGTCAGCAAGCCCTGCCTGCAGCCAGGTAACCGGGGGGGGGTCCGCAAGCCCTGCCTGCAGCCAGGTAACCGGGGGTCCGCAAGCCCTGCCTGCAGCCAGGTAACCGGGGGGGTCCGCAAGCCCTGCCTGCAGCCAGGTAACTGGGGGGGTCAGCAAGCCCTGCCTGCAGCCAGGTAACCGGGGGGGGTCCGCAAGCCCTGCCTGCAGCCAGGTAACCGGGGGTCCGCAAGCCCTGCCTGCAGCCAGGTAACCGGGGGGTCCGCAAGCCCTGCCTGCAGCCAGGTAACCGGGGGGTCCGCAAGCCCTGCCTGCAGCCAGGTAACCGGGGGGTCCGCAAGCCCTGCCTGCAGCCACGTAACTGGGGGGTCCGCAAGCCCTGCCTGCAGCCAGGTAACCGGGGGGTCAGCAAGCCCTGCCTGCAGCCACGTAATCGGGGGGTCCGCAAGACCTGCCTGCAGCCAGGTAACCGGGGGGTCCGCAAGCCCTGCCAGCAGCCAGGTAACCGGGGGTCCGCAAGCCCTGCCTTCAGCCACGTATTTGGGGGGTCCGCAAGCCCTGCCTGCAGCCAGGTAACCGGGGGGGTCCGCAAGCCCTGCCAGCAGCCAGGTAACCGGGGGGTCCGCAAGCCCTGCCTGCAGCCAGGTAACCGGGGGGTCCGCAAGCCCTGCCTGCAGCCAGGTAACCGGGGGGTCCGCGCGTGGCTATCACTGTCCTGCCTCACACGGGAGGGCGCCATGATTTCTTCTCCCGCCCCCTAAACAGCAACACCAGCCTCTCACCCTCTCACCCTCTAGCGTCACCTAGATAGAAGCCAGGCAGATCACACTGGTTTTCTATGAATCGCAACTGATTTTAAAGTCCTGTTTATATCAGCAGTCAGGTCTGATATAAAACAGTAGTAATGTTTCCACCGCCAGTGTATGCAGTGCTGTACATAGAATGTTTGCAGGCGCGAGCCGCTACCCCATAGAGCTTACAATCTATGTCTGAAGCACTTATTCCCATGACCTGTTATTTGTAATTTATATGATTGTCACATGTATTACTGCTGGGAAGCGCTATGTACATTTAATGGCGCTATATAAAAAAAGACATTTGTAGCCCTTTTTCTGACACTCTAAGCGACTTCGGGTAACTGCGCGCACCTGCGGCTCCAGGAGATCTGAGCCTCCGCTAGCTGGGAGCCTGGGGTAACACTTATTAGCGCAGCGCCTCCACTTACCCAGGATCACCGTCATGTAAGATTCCCCTGGGCAAGAAACACACCGATACAATGCGTGCAACCAACTTTACTATGTGCAATAATAAACTTATACTCTATATGAACCGTGGCAATAACCCAATATGCAAACACTTATCTTATAACTTATACTCTATCATACCCTAACACCGCTAACGGATAATGTCCTTCTAACATCAGTGGCTCGGCCACACCCCTAGGGATTATTGTCCTGTACAATAGTGGCTCAGCCACGCTCTTATGAGTGTCTCTATCCCGTCACCGCGTGCCCCACACACCGTGTCCGTGTAATAGTACGATAGCGGTGTGTACTCGCTAGTGTCTCCCTATAGTTATGCCTAAGGCGGGATCAGCGCCTGTTGACCGGTGTTGGTGCACTTGACGTATCTACTACCTTCCGGTCACGGCGGTGACCGGTAATACTTGGAAAAGGATCAGCCGAATCCTTGCTTGTCTGGGATGTCCGCAGTGCAGCTGTCTGGTCCCAAGCAGCTCACCAGCAAACCTGCTCCGCACGCTTGTCCCTAACTGTGTACACAGTAAGGTGACTGATCGCTAGCACTATGGGCGTCCCTGCAGCACAGCAGCACACTGTGACTCAGGGGTTTCTCCTAAGGGCCTGCGGGGTAAAGCTAGCCTATGCAGGCGGGTCACGGACCCCCTGCACGCATACACCCTCCTCCGTTACCTTCCAGATCCCCTCTGACTAGCCTCTCCCCCACGCTTCCCTTTCCTCCTCCCGTAATTCTAGCCTTCCGATTGGCTCCTCAAGTCAGGTGACTGCCCAGGAGCTCATGGGAGTTGTAGTTCCTCAGCGGAGCTTCTCTGCCTTGAGCTGCACAGACTCACAGCTATTGCATCAGCGCAGAACCTCCACATGACTCTCCTGAACAGTCAAAACACCAACTGAACACACATATGAGGCTCCTACCACATCCCTACACATACATCTATTATTTGGTGCCTGCGGCACAGGGAGATAACGTGACTTGCTCAAGGTCACAAGGTATGGGGGGGGGGGATTGAGTGAGTGTGTGTGTGGGGGGGGATTGAGTGTGTTTGTGTGTGGGGGGGTGTGTGTTTGTGTGTGGGGGGGGGTGTGTTTGTGTGTGGGGGGGATTGTGTGTGTTGGGGGGGGAGATTGAGTGTGTGGGGGGGATTTTGTGTGTGTGTGGGGGGGGATTGTGTGTGTGTGGGTGGGGGATTGAGTGTGTGTGGGGGGATTGAGTGTGTGTGGGGGGGGTTGAGTGTGTGTGTGGGGGGGGGGTTGAGTGTGTGTGTGGGGGGGGGGTTGAGTGTGTGTGTGGGGGGGGGGGTTGAGTGTGTGTGTGGGGGGGGGTTTGAGTGTGTGTGTGGGGGGGGGGTTGAGTGTGTGTGTGGGGGGTGGGTTGAGTGTGTGTGGGGGGGGGATTGTGTGTGTGTGGGGGGATTGAGTGTGTGTGTGTGTGTGGGGGGGATTGAGTGTGTGTGTGGGGGGGGGATTGTGTGTGTGTGGGGGGATTGAGTGTGTGTGTGTGTGTGTGTGGGGGGGATTGAGTGTGTGTGTGTGGGGGGGATTGAGTGTGTGTGTGTGTGGGGGGGTTGAGTGTGTGTGGGGGGGATTGAGTGTGTGGGGGGGGGTTGAGTGTGGGGGCGGGGATTGAGTGTGTGTGTGGGGGGGGATTGAGTGTGTATGTGTGGGGGGGGGATTGAGTGTGATTGGGGGGATTGAGTGTGTGCGTGGGGGGATTGAGTGTGTGTGTGTGGGGGGGGGAATTGAGAGTGTGTGTGTGGGGGGGGATTGTGTGTATGGGGGGGGATTGAGTGTATGTTTGTGTGGGGGGGATTGAGTGTGTGTGTGTGGGGGGAATTGAGTGTGTGCGGGGGGGATTGTGTATGGGGGGGGATTGAGTGTGTTTGTGTGTGGGGGGGGGTGTGTTTGTGTGTGGGGGGATTGTGTGTGTGTGGGGGGATTGAGTGTGTGTGTGTGTGTGTGTGTGTGGGGATTGTGTGTGGGGATTGTGTGTGTGTGTGTGGGGGGGGGGGGAGTGTGTGTGTGTGTGTGTGTGTGTGGGGGGGGGGGGATTGTGTGTGTGTGTATGTGGTGTGTATGTGGTGATTGATTGAGAGAGAGAGTGTGTGTTGTATTGCAGTGGTGCGCAAACTGGTGGGGGGCAATAAGGCGCAAGATTTAGGGGGGCGCAGGCGACGTGCGGCGAAATCTGGGTGCGCGGGAGGACGAAAAAGCTGTACGCGATGGGCGGCCAATAAGATGTGCACGGGCGGGCAGCCGAAGATGTGTGCGGGTGGCTGAACAAGATAGTGCAGGTGGCGGCCTCGTGATGGTGTGTGCGCACACGCGCAGGGGCTTCGGGGGTACGGGGAGGAGCACGCCCGAGCACGGTGAAGTCAAACGCCCCTCCCGGTGTCTGCCCTGCAATAGCGCTGTGTTCCTGCTCTCCTCCGCTGGCAACCTGCTTCGCTGCGATCCTCTGCGAGGGAAAGGGTCGGCTGCCACTGTATCAATCACACTATGAATGTACAGAAATAATAAAAAAAAAGTGAAAACATTGAAAACGGAAAAAAATAAATAATAATAATGTAGGTAGGAGTGTGGATGACAATGGGGATAGCAAGCCAAAGAGCAGGGAGGGGAAGGTAGAAACAAAAGGGGGGATAGGGAAGGGAGGTAGCAAAGAGGTGGATGAATGCCCCCCAAAAGTATTGCCTTTGTGCACGTACGCTCTCCCAAGCTCAGCGCTTGGGGAGACAAACAAAATTGACTTTGAAGTGCGCTCAGCAGAAGTCAATGCACACATACAGCCACACACAGACACACACACACACACACACACACACAAACACACACAAATAGCCCCGATCCACGCTTGCAAAATGATGCAGGACACCCTGCGCTCAGGCTTGGAGAGTTGGTGATGTCACCGCTCTCAGCGGCAGCGTGGACGCAGCCTAATTTTGCAAGCGCGAGCTGTTGAAATATGTAAGTATTTATAGACATATTTGGATTTATATTGTATACCGTTTAATAAAGGTTTTTTTTTTTTTTCATGTGATTTTGATTACGTCAGGCAGGGGGGGCCCGAGAAATTTTATGGATGAAGAGGGGGGCTCGGCATAAAAGGTTTGCTCACCCCTGCACTAAGCTGCACTTTCAGCTCATAGACCTCACATTATAAACGTGTAATTATAGTCTCACCTTAATGTAGTGTAAAAGAAAATGATGTACAGATTTGGTCGCATCTATTAACGCAGGTTAACGGTGGCAGAACGTTAAAGCAGCTCTATTTAAACAAATGGCACAGCGCTATATTTCTTAAATGGGTGCAATTTATTGCATTATTTGTGTAATCTTATCAGGTGGTACAGGCATACCCCGCATTCACGTACACAATGGGACCGGAGCATGTATGTAAAGTGAAAATGTACTTAAAGTGAAGCACTCCCTTTTCCCCACTTATCGATGCATGTACTGTACTGCAATCCTCATATACGCGCATAACTGATGTAAATAACACATGTGTAACAGTCTCTACAGTCTCCCCACTTGCGCACAGCTTCGGTACAGGTAGGGAGCCAGTATTGCTGTTCAGGACGTGCTGACAGGCGCATGCGCGAGCTGCCGTTTGCCTATTGGGTGATATGTCCTTACTCGCGAGTGTCCTTAAACCGGGGTATGCCTGTACACTTGTACAGGAAATCCTAAAGTTGATGTCCCTGGGGCAGCTGAGGGATTTTCACCCATTCAGTCCTGGAGGGTCCTGCGCCCCCCTCCTGCATTTCCTAATCATGTGTTCGCTCCTTAGGCCTCGGATATTTTATTTATTTATCAAATGTTTTACCAGGAAGGAAGCAATACTTGAAAATGAGAGGTAACTCTCAATGTATGTCCTGGGCACAGAGTTATGATGACAGATACATGGTTACAAATCCATAGTTACATTAAGTGAACATGGTATACATTATATACAAGACATTGCATGCACAGTTAGAGATAATATATATATTATAGGCGCATGTAACCGTTACAGACCAGATTAAAATGTGAGACAGCCTTAGTTTTGAAAGAACTTAGACTGGTGGCATCTGCAAGAGTCTCTGGTAGGTTGTTCCAGTTTTGGGGTGCACGGTAAGGCCGTGATTATACCCGAAGCGGCGGAGCGCAGAACGTTGTGCGCCACCAAAACAAATAAAAGTTTTCCTATGAGCGCACGCTAAGAATGGGTGACCAAGTGCGCAAATTTTCGAACAGATCCAAGAATTTTATTTTCTGGAGCGATGGCCGCGTCATGTGAGCGGTTCAGCCAATGAGCGTGAACCACTCACGTGACATCATGGCCTCGCCTCCCGATGCCTCCTGCCTGCAGTGCAAGTTTCGGGCAGCGCATCGCACGGAGGTAGCGCGCGTGTCCCGCCGCCGGTGGTATAATGAAGGCCTATGAGGAGGAGCGTCCGGATACTTTGTTGAACCTTAGGACCATGAGCAGTCTGTTGGAGTCTGATCTCAGATGATAAGTGCTGACGTGGTAGGGGTGAGGAGCTTGTTCAGATAGGTGGGTAGCTTGCCTAGAAAGTATTTGAATACACAGACCCCCACCAACGCGGCTCGAAACGCGTTGGTGGGGGTCTGTATACCCCGTAATGTAGCTGTATTTTTTTGTGGTTTCCATTAAAATAGTCTTTTTTTATGGGCACACGCTCTCCTGGATTTCATTCAACCTTTTTTTACTTTCCTGAGTATTCGTGCCTGCTTTTTCCTTTTGCTTCGTGTCAAGTCATCCAGAAAAAACGGAAGCACGCCCCCTACTGTGAAAGAAGAAACCTGCACAGCCAAAAGGACATTACCAACTCTAACTGTGAGTTATTTTATCACAAGCACATTCTCCATTCTGACATTATATGCTGGGACACTTTATTGTGTGGCCCCTTACTACAGTGCTCGTGGGGGCCCTAGCCCACTAGTCAGATTACAATGGAGCAGTGATTAATACATGATTGTTCTGTGTCCTATGGATTGGCTATCCCTTATCCATTATCCAGGGGGTTTTCATTTCCGTTATCATTATATACATTTATTGAACGTTACAATTTTTGTACTACATATTTTGAGGCTTTTTTTCAGAGCACCACACATTTTTTCCATTTTTCTATGAAAAGTGGAAAGGCCGGGGACACTTTAACTTTCACATGTTATAATGCCTGGCCCCTGGCTTATGGTGCCAGGTAGCTGCCAGGGGCTCACCGTTCCAGTGGTAACCTTTATTGTATAGCCTGGTTACCCCCTTTATCGTATAGCCTGGCACCCCCTTTGGAGGGAAGTATTATCGAAATGGGGGGGTCCCAGAGTTGAAATGAATGCGGTTCAGCTTGGGGAGACCCTCTGCTTCAATCCTGTTTTAAATTTATTTTTTTTATAAAAAGCGTGTGACTTGCTCCTTCAGAATACTGATTTTCATGTTCGGTTAAAGCCTTAACAAGAAAAAAATGGGTGTATATAGCGCTAAAAAATCTTGTGCAGTGACAATAATGTTATAATGTGATAGTGCACACAATAAAATATAAATATATAATAATAAACTTAGGCTGCCAGGTGATACCAACTCCAAGACAGGTTGGAAAAACAAGACAAATAATAAACAATACAGACCGGCGCCAATTAGTCCAAGGTGATACTAATGTCCAGCACTGAAAGAGTCTCAGAATAGTAGATAGCTGCAGTAGTATCTTCACAGCTTGTCTTCAATGATTGGACTCCATATGTATGTGCATGGGAGAAAAAATAGACAAAGAAAACATATCATAGTGCAGTATGCAAACAACCAAACATGCAGGACAAACAGGACAAGACAAACACTACATAAAACAGGCTCACCCCCTGAAGAAGTGCGCATGCGCACGAAACGCGTTGGGCAGATTTGCATTTTGAGTGTGGCAGAGGACTGGTAGTGACTGCGGGAGCCTTGCAGCCAAGTGAAAGGAAATTCGGCGATTGCACCTGCCTCCTAGCAGCGGATTTCCGGATTGAGCTTGACAGACAGCACCAGGAGCTCCACGAGATCCGTCAAGCCGCGTGGTGTGACGTGCTTCTGGTCACGGAGAGAGAGAGATCCCTGGAGGTCTGAGGACTGAAAAAACGGAGCTGCTGCCGGTTACCATCTATCCTTACACCCCTGCTTATGTCCTGTGGCAGTACTGTAAGTAGGATTCCGGTTTTTACCCACCGGATCCCACGTGTGCTACCTCATCATTTTCATTTTAATTGTGTTAATAAATACTTTATTGTAGGATTAGTCAGCCTTGCCTGTTTTATGTAGTGTTTGTCTTGTCCTGTTTGTCCTGCATGTTTGGTTGTTTGCATACTGCACTATGATATGTTTTCTTTGTCTATTTTTTCTCCCATGCACATACATATGGAGTCCAATCATTGAAGACAAGCTGTGAAGATACTACTGCAGCTATCTACTATTCTGAGACTCTTTCAGTGCTGGACATTAGTATCACCTTGGACTAATTGGCGCCGGTCTGTATTGTTTATTATCGGTTAAAGCCTTACTTCACAAATGTAGTAAAGTGCTTTAAAACATTTTTTTGATTTCAACCTTCCCCAGCGATCGCATCTGTCTATCTAAACCTTGTGTCGCCCTGCTCCTTACTTCCCTTCTCCTTTCCCACTCAACCTGTCTTCACCAACCTACTAACACTTCTCTACCTCCTTTGATACCTAACCTACCAAGTCCTACTTCACGTCCCCCTTCACTCCACTTCCAGTCACCACTCCCACTATCTAACTTGCACATTTCTATAGCTTTCTGATTTCCTCACTTCTCCACATTTATTCTTCTTTCTTTCTAGCTCCCTACTTCCTCTCCTCCTTGCTCTCCCCTCTACCACTTCCTTACTACTTGCTGCATCCCTACCCCACTTTAAATTCAAGTCTACTTCCTTACTCCTTCTTATAGTATTGTCTCCTTAAATGTCTCCACTTCGGCTTATTTCCTCTCATCTACCTGCTTTTATCCTCTTACTAACTCCCTCTCTATCACTCACCCTGCCCTTACTCGCTTAATGGTTCTGCCGCTACGGCGCTATACTAATTCCCTTCCTGTATGTCTTTCTATTCTTCCCAGACTCAAAATTCAAAAAGCCCGCGTCGGGCCGGTGAGATGACTAATCCAGGCCTGCGCGGGTCATCCGGCGCATTCTGGACGCCTTGATGGGCTTACGGCTGTCCTTGGTCTTGCTGGTGACGTCATCTGGTTTGGCATGTCTGCCGGATGGAACAATTAACGAGTTTAGTTAATGACTCCGGCACAAATGTTCTAAAGGTCTGGGATCCATGGTTGACCCAGGTAGACATCCCAGGAGTGGACGCCACCTCAATCTTGCACTAATTAAACTAGGTGCGTTCTCCTTTAAGGGCAGATTAGACAACACGACTCAGCGACGCACAGTTAGCAGACCTTCATGTAGTCATAGAATAGGGAAAAACAAATAAAAGAAAGAAACCTCAGAAGAACCTGTCCCAGTTAAAACCCTTAGCTATTGCCTAAAAGGTTGAACAAGAGATATCTAAAAAACTGCACCAGAGCCTGGCAACCTACCACCTCCCTCCCACCCCTAACCTCTTTCCCTGTCCCCTTGTCAAGTTCGTCTGGTCTTGTTTGTAAAGTGTTAAGTGGATGTGTCTTCGAGGCGTCATTACATGTGTTTAACAAAACTGGAAATGTAATAATGGGCTGTGGAACATTGGCTGTATTTGTACTTTCCAATAAAAATTTAAAGTTGAAAAAAAACAAAAACATTTTTTTATATTGCATTGAGTAATGGAAACCCAGGACAGTGTTGGTGCTAGCTAGATATAAACACTCCAGACATGTACCAATCTTTAAACCCTTGGGTATTTAATGTTGGTACAGATAAGAAGCATGGCTTACTCCAACCCGTTTACCCTGTGGTCAAAATATTAGTACAGCTCAACCCCGTTATAGCGCAATCTGCTATAGCGCGAATCCGCTTTTAATGCTGTCTGAGCGTGGCTCCCGATTTAAAAACATCTCCAAGGTTTTATTTTTATATAATATTCAATGCATTATTGCTAACAGACACACGCTGATACACATATATACACACACCCCTACACCATGCGGGAATTGAACCCATGATCTTTCATATGCTGGTGCAATTCTCTAGCTGCTACACCACAGTATTGGTGTGATGAATCTGACTCTATAAACAAACGTAACATCTACTGCACAGTGCAGTCCATGGGTGATCAGGGTTCAATTCCCGCATGTGTATTATATAAAATGTATTCACTGTTGGGCTGTCATTGATCAGAGAAGGGTCATGTGACCCTCCTGCGCTCAAAAGTCAGTCAAATTGAAAGCTTGGGAGAGCGTATGTAAGCACCTTGGAGCCTGATGAAGTGGAGAGAGCTGCAGATGCCGGGTAAGTCCTCGCAGAACCGTTCTTCCTGATTGCGCCGACCATTTCGCGATCCTGGTTATAACGTGCTCATTATGTGGACCAAGAGCACCGCGTTATAACGGGATTCAGCTGTATTAAGGGTTTCATATTTTTTTTTTTCATTTACAAACCTACTTTACATCCCTATCATTAAAAAAAAATATATATATATATATATACACACACACACACACACACACACACACACACACACACACACACACACACACACACACACACACACACACACACACAGTTAGGTCCGGAAATAATTGGACACTGACAGAATTTTCATAATTTTGGCTCTGTACGCCACCACAATGGATTTGAAATGAAACAACTGAGATGCAATAGAAGTGTAGACTTTCAGCTTTAATTCAAGGGGTTGAACAAAAATATCGTATGAAACGTTTAGGAATTGCAACCATTTTCATACACAGTCCCCTTATTTCAGGGGCTCAAATGTAATTGGACAAATTAACACAATCATAAATAAAATGTTAATTTTTAATACTTTGTCGAGAATCCTTTGCAGGCAATGACTGAAGTCTGGAACGCATGGACATCACCAAACGCTGGGTTTCCTCCTTTGTGATGCTTTGCCAGGCCTTTACTGCAGCTGTCTTCAGTTGTTGTTTGTTCGTGAGTCTTTCTGCATTAAGTTTTGTCTTCAGCAAGTGAAATGCATGCTCGATCGGGTTGAGATCAGGTGATTGACTCGGCCATTGCAGAATATTTCACTTCTTTGCCTTAAAAACATCCTGGGTTTCTTTCGCAGTATGTTTTGGGTCATTGTCCATCTGTAAAGTGAAGCGCCGTCCAATCAACTTCACTGAATTTGGCTGAATCTGAGCAGACAATATATCCCTATACACTTCAGAATTCATCCGGCTGCTTCTGTCTTCGTTCACATCATCAAAAACCACTAGTGACCCAGTGCCATTGTAAACCATGCATGCCCATGCCATCACTGCCTCCACCGTGTTTTTCAGATGATGTGGTACACAGCAACTCTCTTTTTTAGATGTCCTCATTACACAGACTAATGGGGAGTTACATACTGATCTTTTTAGAAAGGATACATACAGAAATGCCATTTTAAGGGCAGATAACCATCATCCTCCTTCTCTTATTGATGCATTACCTTTTTCACAGAAAGTCCGGGTCTGCAAAATCACGAGCAGGAAGGATAATATTGAACCAGCTATTGGAGAACTACGTAGTAGATTCCTGGCTAGGGGATATCCTCCTGCTGTGTTAGACCGGGCACTGGATAAAGAGGTAAGTGCTACCAAAAATAAGAAGGAGGACAGGCTTGTATTTACCACTACGTACAGTCATAAGCGAAGCAGAGGAAAAGACCTCCCAGCCCGACGCTACAAGCCTGGTAGACAGCGTGTATCACGCGCAGGCTGTATTAACCCCCAGCACATCGGAGACCAACCATGTAGGAATAAGCACTGTAGCTGTGATGAATCCTTGATCACATTGAACGGGAAAACACTGGACACGATGGGCCCTTGGTCCCTCTAAGGATTCATTTTGCTGGGGGTTAATACAGCATGCGCGTGATACACGCTATCTACCAGGATTGTAACATTGGGCTGGGAGGTCTTTTCCTCTGCTTCGCATATTGCTGGTTTGGCCACGGCTGCTCAGCCTGGAATTAAGACTTTCATTATTGACATTATAAGAAGAGGCTTATACCCCGTGAATATGTATGTAATCACTTAATTGGTGATTTGAGAACTGGAGTGCTATCGTTATTTTTTTTTCTAACCATTTATTTATTTATTTTTTGTGGCATCTATTTATTCACATTTTTTCTTTCTGTGGAACATTTTTTTTTATTTCTCTGGAGTGAGTATTCGTGCTATTCCTATCCTGTGTGTTTTTTATTATGGAAGATTATGTAGAAGTGGAGGATGAGGAAGGGGTTACTGATACCTATGCCTTTAACTGTGGAGACACTCACCGTCAGAGGAGGGCAGAGTCAGTTTTTGATGAAGGTGCTAATTTCATCTGTGAAGAGCCTGCTGACTTAATTACCCACTTCCTTACATTGGAAAAACTGTTATCACAGGACATTAGGTATTGGTGGGACATTACCACTCTTGAGAACTATGCTAGAGTTAAAAGGATTCCGTGAGGCTTACGCTTGAAAAAGGTACCGTCCTTTGGCTTTATTAATAAAGATTTTGAGAATGACTGGAAAGCCATATTAGATCATTGCTCATTTAAGCTAATCAAATTGATCATTAAGTATAAGCTAAATTAAAAAAAAGAAAGTGAGAGCCAATGTGAAAGTCCTACAGGATAAATTGAAAGGTTGCAGAAAAATGGAGAATTTTATTAAATATGACCAAACACTTTTAAGCAACGTGGGTGCTATGGAAAAGTCTCTAATGATTAAGAAACAACAAAAGTTTGATAGGGACAAGATAGACTATGAGAAGCAGCAAGTTTATATATGGCAACGCTACACTACAAACGCACAAAAGCCACAACCAAAATCTGGTTCTAAATATCAGAATAATAAAAAACAAGGTGACTCCAAGAACCCGAATAAATCCATCCTAAAACGCCATGGAAACGCTTCCAGTTTTGAGTCAGATGGTTCTGACTATGAGAGTCGTTCACTAGGCGTTTCCTTTTGTGATGATGATGATAATTGGCGAGTTAGATCTACCTCCCCTGAAACCGACTCTTCACAAAAATCTGTTATGATGCCCTCTCGGAAAGAAGATAAACCTTCATACTCCTTGTTTCAAAAGGAGTCAAAAAACGAAAGAGGACAAGGAGATCATCAAAGAAGAGAAGGGGGAGGGGGATCCGGGGGATCGAGCAAAAGAAAGAAATATGCATAGGAGAAGTTGTGGATAATGTTATCAACATTTCACATAAGACTCTTACAGATGACCAGATTGCGGTTCTAAATAGAGGTTTAAATTTTGCCCCATACCAAGATTTTAATTTATTCAATACCATCATTGATCTCCAAAAATTAATTCGCAAATTGTCTCTTAAAAAATATTTTAATAGAAAAAAGGGACAACAGAGGTTCCACTATATTCCACTGATAGAGGTCTAGCTGAGAATGTTGATGGTATTGATGTTTCAATGGAGAATTTGGATTTGCATTCATTTCGTGAACAATGTGCTTTATCAGATCTTAGAGATCTTTATGATGAACAAAATCAGGATTTGGAGCCTGAGATCCCTTCCTCATTCAGCTTCTTTGGGCAATTACACTTAGGTCTTAAGAAGAAATCAACCTTTTGCCCTCATATTTTTAACAATCATAATATTAAGACCTTTGAGAAGCTGGTTGAGAGGGATCTCAGGTTATTGGCTAGGGGTATTGTACCCCGGGGGGTTCCCTCTTTAAATAAAACGAATCTGTCAGATATTGACTTCCAGGAGATGATTGCCCTCAGGGAAGATAGGTCTATTACAATCAAAAAGGCTGATAAGGGAGGGGCCATTGTGGTGCCCTCTTCTTCAGATTATCAGGCAGAGGCACTTAGATTACTTGAGGATGTTGAATCTTATACAAAATTGACATGATCCCACATGTGAGTTTTTACACCTTTTGAAAGAGATTCTTGAAGAAGGAAAGGCCCTATTTGTACTTAACACAAAGGAATATGAGTTTCTCTACAATGCCTCACCTATTGTGCCCATCTTCCACCATCTCCCAAAGATCCATAAGTCACTTGTCCGCCCTCCTGGACGGCCCATTGTGGCCAGTATTGGATCTTTGGGAGATGGGTTATCACGCTACATTGATGGTTTTTTACAGCCACTGGTAAAAAATCTGCCTTCTTTTCTGAGAGATTCTATGGATCTTTTATCCGCTATAAAAAATGTTATGATAGAAAAAATTAAACTAAACATATACTAAGCGCTTAACCTATTAGCCTAACTTAACAATACACGATAATGATGGATAAGTGCTCTAAATGTTGGAATTCCCTTACAAAGATACAACAATAAACTAGTGAATTCTACAGACTAATATAACAAACTGAGAAGACGGCTGCCTAAGGATTGAAAAACCACAAACCTATCCACAAGGTAAGTACAACAATAGCTTAAAAACAAAAATAAAACAAACAATGAAAGAAAACAGAAATAGTCCTTGGCGCACTATCTGGTATATAAACCTGCAGAAAAATGAAGTCCAAAGATCTTGGTAGTGAGGATTGTTGGTCCGGAATCCAATCGTACTCAAAGTCCTCTGAGGTGGTGGAATCAGATTTGTGCGAATGATGCTTTAATGCATGCCAGACCAATATGATTGGGTTCAAAGCAGGATCTTAATGAATGTTGCAGATGTGTTTTGGGGTCAATGTCTTGGAAGGACTGGTGACCACTCCAGATGTGAAGTATTCAGAAATGTTACGTTCTTCCCTCTGAGCAATAATGACCTTCTGTATGTAGACTCTCTAATATGAGGAAAAAGCCTTAATGGACTGGTCATGCACAGCTGCATCTAAAGACTTAGTAAACAATTATTTGGAAGTCTGACTCCTCCTCCCTGTCAGACTTCCAAATAATTGTTTACTAAGTCTTTAGATGCAGCTGTGCATGACCAGTCCATTAAGGCTTTTTCCTCATATTAGAGAGTCTACATACAGAAGGTCATTATTGCTCAGAGGGAAGAACGTAACATTTCTGAATACTTCACATCTGGAGTGGTCACCAGTCCTTCCAAGACATTGACCCCAAAACACATCTGCAACATTCATTAAGATCCAGCTTTGAACCCAATCATATTGGTCTGGCATGCATTAAAGCATCATTCGCACAAATCTGATTCCACCACCTCAGAGGACTTTGAGTACGATTGGATTCCGGACCAACAATCCTCACTACCAAGATCTTTGGACTTCATTTTTCTGTCAGGTTTATATACCAGATAGTGCGCCAAGGACTATTTCTGTTTTCTTTCGTTATTTATTTTATTTTTGTTTTTAAGATATAAAAAATGTTAGTTGGAAAAAGACTTTTAGATGGGTGACATTGGACGTGATGTCACTTTACTCAATCATAGATCACGAGCAAGGGATTCGAGCAGTGGAATTTTTTCTTGATGCTTCTACATTGTCCATTTCATTACGTGCCTTTCTTTTGGATTCTATTATGTTTCTGCTCACCCATAATTATTTTTCTTTTGATGCACAATTTTATCTTCAGACACGGGGTACTGCTATGGGGACGTCATTTGCCCCCTCTTATGCTAATTTGTTTGTGGGTCTTTGGGAATCCACACACATTTTCGGTGCTGATAATTCTTTTCGTCATCAGATTATTTTCTATAAACGGTATATTGACGATTTGATTATGATTTGGGATGGGGATTTATTATCACTGCATGCCTTTATTCATACACTTAATACTAATTCTTTAAATCTTAAATTTACTTATGAAGAACACATGAATCACATCAATTATTTAGACATTACTTTATTTATTGACACGACAGGCACTATTCAAACGGACATTTTTAGAAAGCCTCATTCACGTAATACTTTATTGGAAGCAGACAGCAGTCATTCTAAATCATTCATTCGAAGTATACCCAAGGCTGAATTCCTTCGACTAAGACGGCTTTGTTCAAATGACGATTTATTTGAGCATCAAGCAGAGGAATTAAAAACTCGATTTGCTCAAAGAAAATATAATCACACTGATATTGAAGCAGCATATCTGTGTGTCAAATCTACAAACAGGATCGATTTGTTATCGAACTCGTCTGTGAAGTTCAAGAAGAAACATGAATTGGATCGAGTGACGTCTGCTCTATTTGTCACCCAGTTTAGTCGCCAGGCTGAACAGATTCGTTCTATCATTTATAAACATTGGGGGACCCTCACTCTTGATAAGGACCTACATAGTTCAGTTAACCAGGGTCCAGCCATTACTTTTAGGAAATCCAAATCCTTATCTGACTATCTTTCTCCAAGATTGTTTGACTCTAAGAAGTCTAACAAATCTGTTTAAAATAAAAGGTTTTTTTTAATGTGGAAAATGTTGCGTTTGCTGCTATGCGAAACCAATTAAGTCTATTAAGACTATTTATTCTAAAAAGAACTATAGGATCCCATCCTTTATTAATTGTGACTCACAATTTGTCATATACTTTCTTACCTGTGGCTGTGGCCAAGGGTACGTGGGCTGCACTATACGCCCTGTTAAAAACAGAATCATGGAGCATATACGTTCCATTAAAAGAAAAGATTTCATGTTACCAGTTTCAAAACATTTTACTGACTGTCCTTCAGGAGGTCTATCAAATGTTCATTTTTCTGCTGTAGAACTGGTGCCCATGCCCATGAGAGGGGGTGATAGATTAAAGCTCCTCAACCAGCGGGAGATGTTTTGGATCCATTCTTTGGATACATTATCCCCTGCAGGAATTAATACAGAATGGGATCTAGAAAAGGTGAAGGGAAACACAAAATGGATGTGCCCCCTAAAAGAATTCACTTAAATGCACACCATAACAGTGTAAAAATTAACTTTTAATAAATTTACTTAAAACATATATTACCAAAGTAATGTGTAATGTGAATTAAAAATATATTAAATCAACGCTATCAGGCAACCTTGTCGTCAGTTATAAGTTCATACTATCCCATTTAACCACTTAATAATGGTGGGATATGGAGGACACAGATTGCTAGGAGTCAGGGTGTTAACCCCTCTGGAGCAACGGTGAGACCCAATAATGGAAGTGTATAGATGTACACAAGTGAGTGGCCAATGGGTTAAATGTCCAGCTCACCGGGGATCTTCTCCTTAGACTCACAACAGACCGGGTGGGAGATGGCGTCTGACGTCACATCCGCTGTTGGGGTGACGGCATCCGGTCTTGGAGGCAAACGGTGGGGGAACTCAGCAACTCTGAAGCCTTCAGTAGAAAGAGCAGCTGCAGCAATGAAAGTGGCTCTACGCGTTTCGTCGTACTAGACAACTTCCTCAGGAGCATTCATTGAGGAGAAGATCCCCGGTGAGCTGCTCCACACTGAACCAGCACTCCATTTGCCTCAAGTAAAGCCTTATGTGAACTATGATTATGTACACAATGTGAGTACAATTCCTAAAATTTGTTGTTTGTTTATATAAATTTTATGCACGATCGACACTATGGTCTGCCTTTCTTTTGCATGTCTCTGATCCACTCACATCTACTGACGTCTGAGCTGAGGTGCTGATTTCTTATGCTGTAAACCTGGGCTGTTGTTCCTGAAGATGCTGACACCTTTCTACCTGCTGTGTAGATCAATGCTTTTTACCTTTTGACCTGCTGTAAGTAGGCATTGCTATAGAGCCAAGACATACATGTTTTATCCAGATTGAAAAGAACTTATTACACTATTGTATGCATTTATTTTTTATTTTTCATGGTGTATCCCTGCTATCTTCGCTCCCTTCCCATCCCGGACAAGCTACTATTGAAAGGAATCTGTACACATTCCTGGAAGGTTGAGAATTTGATCAGTGATCACCTTGACACATTTTATTTTGAATTTTAATTTTGTGCACTATTTTATCACAGATTGGGTGTGGTTAGCGCCGGTAACAAATCACTTTAAGTTCACTTAGTACATACACTGCAGCATAGACCTGCCAGACACGGCAGTGCTGTGCAAGGAAAGCAGGCACACTCACTATAAAATTAAAGGATTAAATAAATAACTAACTAATGGGATCAACACAGTTAGAGCCAGGAGACTGCTGACACTACATTAAAACAGCTCCAAGTAGGAGACTGACAACATTGCGCGTCCAACGCGCGTTTCCCTCCAGCAAAGGAGCTTCTTCAGGGACAAATTTTAAATCTAAAACATTTTTCATGAACATTTTGTATGAGTATTCTTGCTATGCTTCCGTCTCACGATGATAATAATGATTGTCTGTTTATTAAGTTATTTATTATTGTCATTTTTTTCTGCTTTCTAGTGATCAAATAAGATATATATTTATTAATGAATTCAATTGTCCTACATTTTCTTTTGGCATCTATTCTTCTTTATTATTTATTATTTGTTTTCCTTTTTCTAACTATATATTTACTTTTTTCTAGAATAATATTGTGTTTTACATATGTCCTTTAAACCATATCTATTGTGTCTAGGAGTTTGATGATATACCATTCATATGCCATCTTATGATATTAAAATTAACAAATCAATGGGTTAAATATACATTGAATATTCACTATAGATTTGGACATGTGTATGTTTATGTTTCCACAGTTGATATATATGTGTTATTGATATTTCTTTTGTATGTGATTGGTCTTTTTTATTAATTTTTTACCTGTTTATTCCCTCTATGTGGATCTCTTCCCTCTGAGCATTACGCCCCTTTCCTGTGTTTCATTTCACAGGGAATTTGTGTCCTGGGGGTTTGTGTTTACCTGGACAAAGGTGGGCGGTGCTTTTGAGGGTGTAAACCATATAAGAGTTTGATTAAGACCAGTGAAACTACTCTTTGATAAAGCGCACCATGCGAGAGGTTTCTCTTTTTAATTAGTTATGTCCCAATAAATAATTTGTTATTTTTTCTATTAGCCTCCAGTTCTCGTTTTTTCATAGTTGTGATCCAAGTCTTTTCCTTCCTGCTTACTACGTACAGTCAAGCTGGTGGTTTTATTAAATCTACCAGTCTTAAACACTGGCATATTCTGCAAAATGATGATATATTATCTGAAAGTTGCTGTGTACCACCAATGGTGGCATTCAAAAGAGGGAGGAATCTGGCGGATAGCCTGATACATGCAGATAATGAGGGTAACTACAGAACTCCTCATTTTCTGGAGGGTGGCAGACCGGGTAACTTTAGATGCATGAGCTGCTCGGTCTGTAACAGTCTGACTACCGGTAGTCAATTCAGTCACCCCCCAAAGCGGGAGAATCATAAAAATTAAAAATAGACGCCCCACAGCGTGTGCTCCGCTGCTACAGAGACTGGAACAGTGAAAGACATTATTGCTTGGCACGGCGAATTGGCTGTACTGCTGTTCAGCTGAACTGGAGACCTCCTAAGTACTACCTTGAGGCTGAGGGCTGTACTAACAGCTAACCGATTGGAAGACCACCCAGGCCCTACCCCCGAGGCTGAGGGATTGAGAAGGAGAGAGCCACGACATCTCTATTGGCGTCCGTTGGTGCTTGGGTAACATTAACCCTGAAATGATTGTTTTTTCTATCTAAATGTACGCTTAATACTCACCTTTATTTTGTGGTTACTAATATAATTTTTAATGCACTGAGCGTTGTGCGCTGTGTTTTTTTGTATTTCTGTTTGCTATTAGGGGGTATTTGAGCCATCCCTGGTGCCACAGCTGCAGACGTTCCATATACTCTACGTGTTTAAAGGTCACCTCTTTTTGTACATCACTATATCACCTCACTTTTATTGATTGTAGTAGCGCACTATATCTTTTCACATTTTCTCACTCCAGATAGGGAGACTTTCTTATTGAGACGTGAAGCATTCTGGATACATGCTTTAAATACCAGCAACGGTATGGGTCTTAATGAGCAACAGAATTTAAAATGCTTCCTTAATAGAAGGTAATTTTTTGTCTTTCTACAGGCATATTTGATCTTGCACCATCCATGGACTCTGCACTTACCTATTGGGAAAATTATCCTTTTTGTGTGGTTTTTTTTCCCTTCCCTCCCTCCCCCTTCTCTCCCCCCCCCCCTGGCTGTGTGTACCCATTTCTGACTAGGTATACACACTAGTATATTCTAAATACTGATGTACTGCATATTCTTATGTGGCATTTCACGGTAACTTTGCAGGATTATACTGATGTCATCAGCAGTATACAGTCACATGTTTTTAATAGTATATTGCTGTATTAGTTTTGTGCACATATGCTTTATGAATATTTTGGTGTGTGGTTTATTTACACGTTCAGGGTGATTTATAGGAGTGTGTCACTCCTCCCTGCTCTGACACTGATCCCATGGCGACGGATACATCTTTGTCCAGCCCTGTGAGTACAGTCTTGATTGGTGCACACCCCCCCTTCCCCCCGACGGGCGGGTCACGCTGACGTCATCATGGGGGAGTGTTCAGTCTGGGGAGAGGTGTGGCTGTGGCTGCATTCCTCCAAGACAGCTCTATGCTGTATTGCCAGGGATTTAGACCTAGACGTCTGACGTCACTAGGGGGCGCCATATGGTAGCTCTGACATCACTAGGGGGCGCCATATGGTAGCTCTGACGTCACTAGGGGGCGTCAACATCCTGGTTATGTGGCAGAGCGGGGAGAGTATCAGGGGGGTGGTATATATTGTGACTGTTTTCTTGTGTTTGGTAGCCTTCACCTTGAGAAAGGCAGTATTAGACTGCCGAAACGTTGGACTTTATGGCATATTAAACCTCCTTTGAGTAAGACCGTGTGCCTGCTTCTTCTTCTTTGTCCGGCTACAGGAAGGGTCAGGAGACAGGGAGGACAGAGGCAGGAGAAACCCATCTGACTCCGGCCTTGCCTGTCCCTACGAATACAAACATACAACCCCTCACTGAATAACATAGCCCTAATCCCATGTAATAATCCTGGGTGTAAACAAAATAATGGTTTTATGAATATTGTAATGGTTTATTAGGGACCTAGGAGGTGGCTAGTGGGGCTGTTATGTGTATTTTTGTTTATTGTGGGTAGTGGGGGTGGATGAACGGGGTATTGGCCCCAAGGATGGGTGTTTAGGCCTACCGGGTGGGGGGGGGGGGTAGCGGGAGGGGTTAACCCCTTCATTACCTTAGCGGTATTAACCACGAAGTTAAAGAAGAGGTTAAGTCATCCTGCAACCCCCTGGCAAGGCCTAAACACCCACCCAGGGCCAAATACCACCTTCACCCACCCCCGCTACCCACAATAAGCCTGGCACGGGTGTATAACCCCTTCATTGCCTTGGCGGTAATGAAGTTGCCTGTAAATGCATTTTTTATGCATCGGATTCATGCCGGGGGTCTCTGGTGCTGATATTAATGGATATCAGCTCTGGGACACATGCATGTTATTTTCATCGCAGCTTCACCCCACCTTCTTGCCAACTTTTGTGGCGGGACAATTTGGAGAAGAAACAGCAATTTTAAAGTGGCGATCAGCCGCAATAAGCTGATCAGGGCTTATAGAATTGAGCGTGTTTGAAAAACTGGCGATCAGTGCTGAAAAGTGGCTTATCACCGCGCGTCTGCCGATTTTATTTATTTATTTTCCGGCAAAAAAACCCCGGTTATTTTTGCTCTAATCGCCAGCTTCTCTGGGCTTTCTGAATCGCTGTAGGCTTTTTTGGCTATAAACTGGTGATAAGTGGCTTATCGCTGCTTACTGCATGAGGGCCTTAGGGAGGATTTGTTCCTGTAAAGTACACCTAGTTTGGCATAGGATTTGGATGTCAGGGTATCAATGTGCATCCCAAATGTTAAATGGGAGTTGAACTATATGCCCAGATATTTCAAACAAGTAACAGGGGCTAGGATGGTATTAGAGCTGGTTTTTATCTGAAGCTCTGTCATTGGCAGCTTTAGCAATTTAGCTCTGGTCCCAAATACCATTGTTACAGTCTTGTCAGTGTTTAAAATCAGTTTGTTTTGGGAAATCCAGTTTCAAGTCTCAAAAAATCAGATTGAAGTATGTGTTCAAGGTCAGAGAGGCGAGGGCTGCGTGCATATAGGATCAGATCCAAGGCCTCTCACAATAACCTGTTAGGAATATTATTTTCTCATCTATCCGACATAAGTATAAAATATACTCTACCAAGACCCCTAATACAGAGTTACCCACCTTATACGGGAGCAGCTGCCAGACGAGTACAGTAAATGTATCTTATTTCTTTTACCACTGGAGGGCAGCGTGGAGTTGCAAGGAGTGGCGCCCGTAAGGACGACGTGCCAGTTAGGCGGAAGGAGACGCGCGCACACACTTTTATGTGAAACGGATATTTTTGGGGAGGGATTTAGTAGTCTGAGTGAGAAAATTGATATTTTGTCACAATGGAAAAATGGAAAAATTAACCATTTAAATATGCACAGATTTTATCCCACGTTTGGAAATTAGGGATGTTGCCTAAAAGTCTGAGAATGCATTAAGTGCCACCCACGGGCTTTAATGAAGCAGCATTTGTGGGATAAAGGGAACAGCATCCTGTATAAAGGTATTTTGGGCTCGATATAAATAATTGAAGCCAAAAACTAATATTAAGTAAATTGAGAATGGAAAAATATTCAGCACAAACGTACAGAATGTGATATTCTGAGAGATCTTACAGATGTTATCAAATCCCACAATGAATATATAGAAAATGTCTGTATAGAACGAGTCAAACAAGAATATGCCAATAAAACGTTTAATTGGGAGATACAGGGGCCACAATTCAGGTCAGTTAGCTGGAAGAAGGGAAGCCGGTCAGCCAGAAGAGCAGGTCCTCCGGTCAGCCAGAAGAGCAGGTCAGCCGGTCAGCTCTGAGATCAGCATTACTTATATCCCCTAAACGTTGTCCCCTGCATGTAATGCGCAGAACAGCCTGCACTGCATATAGTGTACATGAGATACTTAACCCTTTCTTTTCGCTCGACTCTAATCTGAATGATTTGCTAATTGGTTTGTAATTAGAGAGATATTTGTAGCAGAATCCCATGTATGTTCTTTTTACCTTTTTAGATACCGTTTTGTGTAATAAAAGATATGAGATCAGAGGGGCTTCCTGTTTGCACTCGTGTTTTGGCAGAAGTGTATATGTGACCCTATAAATCTCCCTCACACCCGGCTTGGCAGCGTGACACTAGTGCAATGACCTGGGGAAGAATCACTGAGCTGTTAGCAATAGATACAACGGATAGAAAAGACACTACACATAGGTTGGATTAAAGAGAGTATTTTATTGAAATAATGAATCTCTTTGCTGGTAGGGGCCTGCAGCACATTGCAGAGCAATATAGTAACACGCAGAGCAATGCACTGCAGGCCCCTCCGGCAGCAAAGGAGTGAAGACCAATGCAGGGTGTATAAAGATCTCACTGATAATTCATGCACAAAGGGCAATTTGTTGCTGTGATCCAGAGGAAGGCGAAACATAACCCCTGCTGTGCAATGGGGGAAAAAAATTCCTTCCTGACCCCATTAAATGGCGATCGGAGGGTCCCTGGATCACTGCGCAGTGAGATCAGATGGAGCAGCACAGATCAGCGTTGTTATACACAGGGGCACACTCAGTATATAGAGATGTGGGTGATGGGGCCCTTGTGCCCCTGTGTATAACTCACCTGCTCCCCCATCCCCCTGCATATCTATCCCATTCACCCCTTTTCCTCCCGCATACCTCGCAGGGCCGGCCGGCCATTAGGCGGTCGCCTAGCGCGCAAAGGTCCTAGGGGCGCATTAATAATCATTATTATTTTTTTTCTTATTATTTCTAATTTATTTATCTTTTTTTTTAAATTATTATTCTTTTTTTTTATCCAGTATTTTGGCGCCCTTTTGTTTTTATTTTGCGTCGCGCTGGGGTGCGGTCGCACCCCCTGCAGTCCCGATAGCTACGCCACTGTTTATTTTATTATTTTATTTATCTTGTTATTTTTTATACAACTGGGGCACAAATTTTAAGTTTCGCCTCGGGCGCATGAAACCCGTGCTCCGGCCCTGCTCCTTGTTCTCTCTCACCCTCTCACGCCCAATATCCCTATCTCCCTCTAGTACCTGCCCCTCCCGCAGCCTTCCTGATCTTATCTGCCTCTCCTGCGGTCAAACCAACTTCTCAGGGCCCCTAGAATACCCCTGTATCTACGCCCTGGCTCCTCTGCTACCTGCTCCCGGCTTCTTCTCCGCCTAACAAAGGTGAAGCAGCAGATCTGTCCGCACCTCTCGTATTCTCCTACCTGCTCCTGGGGTCTTCTCCTCCGCCTAAAAAAGGTGAAGCAGCAGATCCGGCCACACCTGTCGTATGCTCCTTGGTCATCGTACACCACGTCTGCCTCCTCAGCCGCCTTGTAGCCCACCTCATTGTTCCACTTGACGCCCGCTTTTTCGTATGCCTCGTCGTCCGCCTCGTAGCCCGCCTCGTCGTCTGGTGGCACAAAGGGCACCACCTTCGTGCGTGTCCTGACCTGCAGGAGACATGAAGTGTTTGTAACCAGGGACAGTGATACTCTGTATCGCAAGAGCTCCTGTGCCACTTATACCCCCTCCGCAATACCACGTTATACCGCCCTCCACAGGGCAAATACCCGTTATACCCACCTCCCCAGGCCCAGTACCCAGTTATACAACCCTCCCAAGGCCCAGTACCCTGTTATACACCCCTCCCAAGGCCCAGTACCCTGTTATACGCCCCTCCCCAGGCCCAGTACCCTGTTATACACCCCTCCCCAGGCCCAGTACCCTGTTATACACCCCTCCCCAGGCCCAGTACCCTGTTATACGCCCCTCCCCAGGCCCAGTACCCTGTTATACGCCCCTCCCCAGGCCCAGTACCCTGTTATACACCCCTCCCCAGGCCCAGTACCCTGTTATACACCCCTCCCCAGGCCCAGTACCTGTTATACCCACCTCACCAGGCCCAGTACCCGTTATACCCACCTCACCAGGCCCAGTACCCGTTAAACACCCCTCCCCAGGCCCAGTACCTGTTATACCCACCTCACCAGGCCCAGTACCCTGTTATACGCCCCTCCCCAGGCCCAGTACCCTGTTATACACCCCTCCCAAGGCCCAGTACCCTGTTATACACCCCTCCCCAGGCCCAGTACCTGTTATACCCACCTCACCAGGCCCAGTACCCGTTATACCCACCTCACCAGGCCCAGTACCAATTATATACCCCTCCCCAGAAGGTCATGTTTCTATTTATCAAAAATACATTGAGTAACCTCTGGTTTTCAGGCATGTCCTAGGGGAGTTATCACAGAGACACAGAAACGTCGCTGAGTTTGGTGAGTAACTCCCTTAACCTCTCAGCAGTTGAATTCCCCATTAGGCGCTTAACACGTTAAAAACAAGCGTTGCTATTTCTCTGCATGAAGTTGCAGGTAATTGGAAGAGTTACACAGTGACGGCTATTTCATCACTCACCTTCTTCTCCCGAAACGGTCTTTTCTGTCTTATTTCCGGCTTCACATCGGATATCCATATCCATTCTTGGCCTCTGATCTGTATGCAAGACAATGCTTTAAGACAGGGTTGCGCAACCTTTTTCCCTGCTCCCCCCTCCCCCCTCCCCACCTTGTCTCCGACGTTCTGATGTAACGACGTCATGTGATATCACGTTGCTATGGCAATGCCACATCATGTGACGCCACGTTGCTGTCGCCAGAAGCCGCCGGAGACAAGGAAAGGGAACTTACAGAGGACTTGCGCGCGATTTCCGGCATTTCATTTAAATGCTGTGGGGAAGAGCGAGGGGCCACTGTAAGCGCCGAGCCCCTCCTCCCAAGAAAATGTCGCGCCCCTCGATTTGCACACCCCTGCTTTAAGAGATATTCTGGGACCCTCCAACTCCTCCATCGGACCCTTCCTCATACTCATATTGACTGACCTTGCAGTGCTCTGCCCTGACTTGCACTGACCTGCTATGATGCCTCTCAAAATACCATGCTAACTCATTCTGAACATACATGTGTCCTTTCTACATGTTACTCAGCTTGTATGGGCCACAGACAGCTTTCCCGGGGTCCAGGACTAGTTTCCACCGGGGACCCTCACCCATGGGTCGGTGACCTTGCGAGAACCCACCCCCCCCAACCTGTTTTCTCTTGCACTGCCATAGACAACAACATTTCAGCCTGCTGGCCTTTCTCAGGTAAAGTGGCTAAACCCACTAAAGCCAGCAAAGAAAGGCCAGCAGCCAAAACATTGTAGTCTGTGGCACAATAAATTATCTTTTTTTATTCAAATCTGTGTGCCCTTTTCCATCAATCTTATTGTATACATTGGACGAAATGCCGGTCTTCCCTGAGACTAAGGGGCACTGGTAAAAGTATCACTAATTGTTTTTTTTGGTATGCAGCAAATCCCCATCATTTTTGCGTTCTCTTGCTCTGCCCCAATCTGACACACCACCTTGCTCTCTCACCCCCCTCTTACACTCCCCCATCACCCTTCCCTTCCCCAAAGGTTGTCCTTTAATCAGATCTTACCCAAATTGTCTCCATCTCCCTTGGAAATGTTCTGTCTTTAAGCTGTGTGGCTCCTCTTGATCCGAACTTTCTTAGCTGACCCCTTTAGGTTTCGGCTCCGAGGGTCTAAAAAATAAGCGACTCCGAAAAGATGTGAAATATGCACAAGGGTCCTAAAATATTTATCTAATGGGGCTCTGAGGGGGAGACTTAAATACTAGTTAATATAATCTATTTAACTAACAAATATGATCTATTAAACTAAGAAATATAATGTATCAAACTAAATAAATATCTATTAAACTAATAAATAGAATCTATTGTACTAAGAAATATAATCTATTCAACTAAATAAATATAATCTATTTAAAAACAATACAATAAAAAGCTGGAGAAATGATACGTCAACCAAGCCACAGATGTGATGCCAATGAGCGTTGAACTCCTTGCAGATCCACCGTCAGCTGGTTGTGGCAGAAAGTGGTGACATGCAGTAGAACAGAGTGGTTGAGCTGTAACCACGACAGTCAGGTCAGAAATCAACACAATATTTTTTGAAATTTAGAATGAGAATGTTCAATATGTCACATTCTGGGCTCAGACCCTGAGCCCTGTCACATGTTAGCAGCTTGTGATAATAGAAGATATCCATATACTGGGATGTGATAAGAGACATGAAGGTCATTTTATACTGGGTCCCATAACCTGCTTTATATGAAGTATCATTTTACACTAATTAGTAGAGATGCTACATTTTGAAAAATAGCGCTTTTGGCGACATTGTTCATTTTCTCTACAAATGATAAATGAAAAAGTTGGATAAAACGTTATATGTGTGTGTGCGCGTGCAATATATATATATATATACACATATACATACATACACATATAGTATGTTTATATATATATATCATACTATATGTATATATATTGTCTGTTTTATACACACATACACGTGTGTGTATATGTATGTGTGTGTGTGTGTGTATATATGTGTGTGCGTGTGTATATATATGGTATAACCCAGAGGTGCGCAAAGTGGAGGGCGGGAGATTTTTCGGGGGGGGGGGAGGCGCACGGGCGGTTGCAGAGGCCCCGCGCACTTCCTCGAGGCATTAAAATTAAATGCCGGGGGATCGCGTGAGGCCTCTGCAATGCTATTACTTACCTTGACTCTGCCGGCGTCACTCGTGTCCATGGCAACGCGGTGTTAAATTACGCCGCGGGGTCATGTGACGTCACCCTCGTCAAATGCCGCTGCCGGTCACGTGACGCCGCATCAAGGTAAAGGAGGGGGTGGGGGCGCGAGCTCCCCTGGTATAACCAATAAATAATATAGCTGATATAGCAATTTGGTTGTGGCTAGAGAAAGATTATAGTGGAAGTGAGAATTAGTGGCCAGAATTAATAACTAAAAAGTAGCTGTAATAAAATAATAATAAACACTATGCCTAAACACAATAACAGTCCAGAAACTTAGCTCTAATAGCTATGTTATAACTCAATCATAAAAGGATCCAATTCGGGCATCCTCTGGAGTCCTGGCAGCTCTCTTCGGGGAAACAACCACCTCCTCGATAGATACCTAAACAAAAAAAAAGAAGAGAAAGCGCCCGCTCCATGTGTAAATTCGGTTTAACAATTTCATTTCCTGGACAAGATAAAAATAACAAACTCACAAACATCCGTTTGGTAAAAGCGTTGTATGAGACAGGCTCGTGCTCCGTGGTAATCCGGTGGTCAATCCGGTGGTCAATCCGCAGCTCCAGACTTTGGACGATGACCGGGAAACTCGATAGGCTGCGCCCCTTGCAGTGTGGTCCTCCGGCAATCTGTAGTATGCAGTTGTGATTCCACTCTGTAATTCCGGTGTCTCGCCTTGTTCGCGTACCAACTTCCCTTCCGGCGTCAAGACGGATAGTGTGGCAATAGCAACGAGAAGAATGTACCTACGTGTTTCTTCAGCACACGGCTGATTTCATCAGAGGATAATGCTACAACTCAGTCGTAATGGTTTTATAGTCCTACAGTCCAATTGGTAATGGCATAATAGATCACATATGTTACTGATTTTAGATAATAATAGATTCTTGTATGACACACACACACAAACACATATACATATATATATATATATATATACATACACACATATATATATTTACACACACATACATATATTTACACACACATATATATATATATATATATATATATATATATATATATATATATATATATGAAACCAGGTGTCCCACCAAGGAGACAAAAAACAGCACTCAAGGTATATGTGTAGAGGTATAAGTACCGTGTTAGCCGAGCTTCAATAATCATAAAATAATAAAAAAATAATATCATCTATTTATTTTTTGATTATATATATATATATATATATATATATATATATATATATATATATATATATATATAGATAGATAACAGCAGGCACTTCAAAGGCTCCAAAGAAATAAGTGCTTGTTCAACAAAAATTACAGGAAACCAGGTGTCCCACCAAGGAGACAAAAAAACAGCACTCAAGGTATATTGCAAAAGTGTATTTGAAAAAAAGCAGGCACATATAAATCCAACGTTTCGGTCCTGTATAGGGCCTTCCTCACGCCCCTGAGGAAGGTCCTATACAGGACCGAAACGTTGGATTTATATGTGCCTGCTTTTTTTCAAATACACTTTTGCAATATACCTTGAGTGCTGTTTTTTGTCTCCTTGGTGGGACACCTGGTTTCATATAATAT